>NW_026893016.1:0-57089 GCF_033815535.1 Pezoporus flaviventris
TTCCCCTTTTCCCTTTTCCCTTTCCCCTTTTCCCTTTCCCTTTTCCTCCTTTCCCTTTTCCCTTTCCCTTTTTCCCTTTCCCTCTTCCTCCTCTTTCCCTTTTCCCTTTCTCTCTTTCCCTTTCTCCTTCTCCCTCTTCCCTTTCTCCTTCCTTCTCTTCTTTTCCTTTTCCCTTCTTCTCTTTCCCTTTCTCCTTCCCCTTTTCCCCTTTCTCCCTTTCTCCTCTTTCCCTTTTCCTTTCCCCTTTTTCCCTTCCTCCTTTCCCTCTTTCCCTTTCCCTTCCTCCTTCTTCCCTGTCCCCATCCCTTCCTTCTTTTTCTCTTCCCTTTTTCCTTTCTCTTTTCCTTTCTCCTTTCCCCCATTCCCCGTCCCCTTTCCCATTCCCATTCCCCATTCCTGTTCCCTTTCCCGTTCCCTTTCCCATTCCCCATTCCCATTCCTGTTCCCGTTCCCATTCCCATTCCCCATTCCATTCCCGTTCCCATTCCCCCCTCACTCCCGCTCTCCCCCCAGGACCACCGCTCTCTCCCACCCTGATCCCGACCGCACCAGGACCTTGGGAGCCGCTGGAAGCACCGGGATGGGGGAAAAGCCCCCCCCCCCGCATCCCTTGGGAAGCGCCGGCGCTCGGGGGGGGAGGGGCCCGATCCTGGAGCCGGGTCCGGAGTTGGGGGGGGGGGGGGAACCCCGGGTGTTTGTTAATAAACGTCTGCAACGGCTCCGGGCTGGAGCTGGGATCCCGGGATCCCGATGGTGAGCCTGGGATCCCGACATTGATCCCGAGCATCCCGATATTGATCCGGGCATCCTGACACTGATCCAGGATCCTGGCATTGATCCAGCATCCTGACACTGATCTGGGGATCCCGACACTGATCCCGAGCATCCCCGATATTGATCCGGGCATCCTGACATTGATCCAGGATCCTGACACTGATCTGGGGATCCCGACATTGATCCCGAGCATCCCGACATTGATCCCGAGCATCCCGACATTGATCTGGGCATCCTGACATTGATCCAGGATCCTGGCATTGATCCAGGATCCTGACACTGATCTGGGGATCCCGACATTGATCTCGAGCATCCCGACATTGATCTCGAGCATCCCGACATTGATCCCGAGCATCCCGACATTGATCTGGGGATCCAGACATTGATCCCGGGCATCCTGACACTGATCCGGGCATCCCGACATTGATCCGGGGATCCAGACATTGATCCATGATCCTGACATTGATCCATGATCCTGACATTGATCCAGGATCCCGACATTGATCTGGGCATCCCGACATTGATCCGGGGATCCCGACATTAATCCAGGATCCTGACACTGATCTGGGGATCCCGACATTGATCCAGGATCCTGACACTGATCTGGGGATCCCGACATTGATCCAGGATCCTGACACTGATCTGGGGATCCCGACATTGATCCAGGATCCTGACACTGATCTGGGGATCCCGACATTGATCCAGGATCCTGACACTAATCCAGGGATCCCGACATTGATCCGGGCATCCTGACACTGATCCCGGGATCCGATGGTGAGCCTGGGATCCTGACATTGATCCCGAGCATCCCGACATTGATCCAGGCATCCCGACATTGATCTGGGAATCCTGACACTGATCCAGGGATGCTGACATTGATCCCGGATCCTGGCATTGATCCCGGGGATCCCGACATTGATCCTGAGCATCCTGACACTGATCCGGGGATCCCAACATTGATCCCGGGATCCTGACATTGATCCAGGCGTCCCCACACTGATCCAGGGAACCCCCTTTAGCCCCTGGGGTCCCCCTTAAACCCCTGGGTCCCTCTTTAGTTCTGGGTCCCCCTTTAACCCCTGGGTCCTCCTTTAACCCCAGGGTCCCCCTTTTAACCCCTGGGTCCCCCTTTAACCCCTGGGCCCCCTTTTACACCCTGGTCCCCACTTTAGCCCCAGGGTCCCCCCTTTAACCCCTGGGTCCCCCTTTAGCCTCAGGGTCCCCTTTAACCCCTGGGTCCCCCTTTAGCCTCAGGGTCCCCCTTTTATCCCTGGGCCCCCTTTAACCCCTGGGTCCCCCTTTAGCCTCAGGGTCCCCCTTTAACCCCTGGGTCCCCCTTTAACCCCTGGGTCCCCACTTTTACCCCCTGGTCCCCACTTTAGCCCCAGGGTCCCCCCTTTAACCCCTGGGTCCCCCTTTAGCCTCAGGGTCCCCCTTTAACCCCTGGGTCCCCCTTTTAGCCCCTGGTCCCCCTTAACCCCAGGGTCCCCCGTTTGCTCCTGGGGTCCCCCTTTAACCCCTTGGTCCCCCTTAACCCCAGGGTCCCCCCTTTGCTCCTGGGGTCCCCCTCTTGTCCATGCCTGGGAAACCGGGGGGGGATCCCACTAATAGAAAGCTCCCTGTTGGGGGGGGGGGGGGGGGGATGCTCCTGGGTTTTGGGGTGAAAAGAGTTTGGGGGCTCTAAAAGAGGGGGTTGGGGCTGGTGAAACCCTCCCGCTCCTCTCCCCCTCATGGAAGGGGGTCCATTGGGGATCCCCCCCCCCCCTTCCCCTCATCCCATTGGGATCCGGAGCCTTCCCAGCCCCCTTTCCCCGCCCCCCAACAGTGGTTTGGGGCCGATCTCTTCTTCTTCTTCCTCCTCCTCCTCTTCCTTCCCCTTGGCCGGCCCCATATAAAAGCCGGTGGGGACGGCGCCAGGCACGGGGCTGCAGCGCCGGGCCGCAGGTAAGGGGGTGGCGATGGGTTCCTTGGGATGGGATAGGGGGAAAAGGTGGATCGTGGGGCTCGCCATCCGCCCCATTCCCATGGGGCTCGCCTGGGGTGGAGCTTACCCATGGAGGGCAGGAGGGAGGCGGTGGCGGCTCCTGTGCAGGTGATGGATGATGATGATGATGATGATCAATGATGATCGATGATGATGATGATGATGATCAATGATGATCGATGATGATGATGGATGGATGATGATGGGGGATGATGGCCTCTTCCCATGTTCCAGATCCCTGGATCATTCCCAAGCCTTCCCTTGGAGTTCTCCCCTTCAGCGTTGCCCCATTCCCACTTGAGGGGGTTTCTCCTCATCCCATGGGATCCAATCCCGGGGTCCCCTCCCCGGGGGGGGTGGAGAAGCTCCTTTGGTGTTTCCTCATCCGAGCTCTTGCGCCATTGAGGGGAGGGGGGAAGTGGGGCGAGGAAGTGGGGCAATGCTGGCTTCCTGGTGGCCATAGGGACAACAGTGGGGTGGGGGGGCATGGGTGGAGGAGCATCCCATGGGACTGCTTTGGAGGGGCAGGGGTGGGGAGGATGGAGGGGGGATGCTGATGGGCATAAGGGAGAGCTGGTTTATGGGGATGCTTTCCAGCTCCGGGTTGGATTGGGAGGTCATTGAGGGTCCTTCCAACCCCAAACCCATTGTGGGACATGCTATATGGGCCTTTGAGCACCTTGGTTTGGTGGAGATGCCCTTGCCCATGGCACCTTGGGTGATCCTTGAGGGTCCTTCCAACCCAAAACCCATTAGTGAAGATGCCCTTGCCCATGGTGCACAGAGTAGGTACCAATGAAGGTCCTTCCAACCCCAAACCCATTGTAGGGCTTTGAGCACCTTGGTTTGGTGGAGATGCCCTTGCCCATGGCACCTTGGGTGGTCATTGAGGGTCCTTCCAACCCAAAACCCATTGTGGACCTTTGAGGATCTTGGTCTGTTGAAGATGCCCTTGCCCATGGTGCATAGAGTAGGTACCAATGAAGGTCCTTCCAACCCCAAAACCCATTGGTGAAGATGCCCTTGCCCATGGTGCATAGAGTAGGTACCAATGAAGGTCCTTCCAACCCCAAACCCATTGTAGGACATGATATATGGGGCTTTGAGCCCCTTGGGCTGGTGAAGATGCCCTTGCCCATGGTGCACAGAGTAGGTACCAATGAAGGTCCTTCCAACCCAAAACCCATTGGTGAAGATGCCCTTGCCCGTGGTGCCCAGAGTAGGTACCAATGAAGGTCCTTCCAACCTAAAACCCATTGTAGGGCTTTGAGCACCTTGGTTTGGTGCCCATGGAACCTTGGGTGATCATTGAGGGTCCTTTCAACTCAAAACCCATTGTGGGTCTTTGAGCCCTTTGGTCTGGTGAAGATGCCATTGGCCATGGTGCATAGAGTAGGTACCAATGAAGGTCCTTCCAACCCACCACTCCCTCACACCGGGGTTGTTCCCAACCCCAGGAGCTCCACGATGGACTTGGACTTCCTCTTGCCCAACACCACCTCCGCCAACGACTCCATGTGGGACAACTACGACATCTACGAGCTGGACTCCTACGCGGTGCCGCCGGGCCACCGCGCCGTGCTGGCCCTCTACACCCTCATCTTCCTCCTGGGCGTCCTCGGCAACGGCGCCGTCATCTGGGTGACGGCCTTCGAGCTGCACCGCACCGTCAACGGCGTCTGGTTCCTCAACCTCTCGGTGGCCGACCTCTTGTGTTGCTTGGCGCTGCCCTTCTTGGCTCTACCGTTGGCTTGGGACCACCATTGGCCCTTGGGCCGCTTCGCCTGCAAGCTCCTGCCCTCCCTCACCGTCCTCAACATGTTCGCCAGCGTCCTGCTCCTCACGGCCATCAGCGCCGACCGCTGCGCCCTGGTTGCCCGCCCCGTTTGGTGCCACAACCACCGCCGGCCGGCGCTGGGCGCGAGCGCTCAGCGCCGGCGCCTGGGCCCTGGCTGCGGCGCTCACGGCGCCGTCCTTCGCCTTCCGCACCACGCGCCGCGACGCCTTCGCCCTCAAGACCACCTGCGTCCCTGGACTACGCGCCCATCGGCGTCCGGCACCAGCGCTTGGCCGAGCTGCTCACCGCCGGCGCCCGCTTCGTCTTGGGCTTCGCCGTGCCCTTCGCCGTCATCACCGCCTGCTACGGCACGCTCTTGGCGCGCGTGCGGAGCAAAGGCTTCGCCCGCTCGCAACGGGCCACCAAGCTCGTCTTGGTGGTCATCGTCAGCTTCTTCGCCTGCTGGTTGCCCTACCACGTGGTGGGGCTCATCCTGGCGGCCTGCCACCCGCGCAGCGCGCTCTACAAAGGCGCCGCCGACGCCGACGCCGCCGTAGCCGGCGTCGCCTACATCAACAGCTGCGTCAACCCGTCATCTACGTGGTGATGGGGCAGGACTTCAAGGCCCGCTTGTGGCGGTCGTGGCGGGCGGTGCTGCGCGGGGCGCTGAGCGATGACCCCACCGCCAGCACCACCGTCGCCACCGGGGAGAGCCGGGCCAAGAGCGTGGCCACCGCCGAGGAGCGCAGCGTCAGCACCGGGGTGTGAGCGCCGAGGGACGCCCAATGGGGCCCCATAGAGGATGAGGTCCCCTTTGGGAGTTGGCTTCGCGCGCAGCACCGCGTCCTCCTGCTTCTCCATCTCCCTATATCCAGCCCCATAGGAGCTGTTCGGCCTCCCAGCCCTACATCTCCATAGGTAAACCCCTCTCCATCACCCCCCTATGGCATCCCCATAGCCACAAGCACCGTCACCAATAAACCCTGGAGCTCCCACAAGCCCCCCGGGGCCTTGGTTCTGCTTTTCGGTGGGGCATTGAGCAACGTTCCTGCTGCTCGGGTTGCCAAGGAGCCGGCGGTGACGCAAGAGGCACCGCGGCCTTTCCGGCCCCATTCCTCGCCATGGGGGCTGGGATCTGGCCCATGGCGGGGGGTGTGAGATCAATGGAGGTGGTTGGGGATGGAGGAGGCAGTGGGGCATCAGTGGGGATGGAGGGGGCAGTTTGGTATCAATGGGGATGGAGGGGGCAGTTGGGTATCAATGGGGATGGAGGGGGCAGTTTGGTATCAATGGGGATGGAGGGGGCAGTTGGGTATCAATGGGGATGGAGGGGGCAGTTTGGTATCAATGGGGATGGAGGGGGCAGTTGGGTATCAATGGGGATGGAGGGGGCAGTTTGATGGAGGGGGCAGTTGGGTATCAATGGGGATGGAGGGGGCAGTTGGGTATCAATGGGGATGGAGGGGGCAGCTGGGTATCAATGGGGATGGAGGGGGCAGTTGGGTATCAATGGGGATGGAGGAGGCAGTTGGGTATCACTGGGGATGGAGGGGGCAGTTGGGTATCAGTGGGGATGGAGGGGGCAGTTGGGTATCAATGGGGATGGAGGGGGCAGTTGGGTGTCAATGGGGATGGAGGAGGCAGTTGGGTATCAGTGGGGATGGAGGGGGCAGTTGGGTATCAATGGGGATGGAGGGGGCAGTTGGGTGTCAATGGGGATGGAGGAGGCAGTTGGGTATCAGTGGGGATGGAGGGGGCAGTTGGGTATCAATGGGGATGGGGAGGCAGTTGGGTATCAATGGGGATGGAGGGGGCAGTTGGGTATCAATGGGGATGGAGGGGGCAGTTGGGTATCAGTGGGGATGGAGGGGGCAGTTGGGTATCAGTGGGGATGGAGGGGGCAGTTGGGTATCAGTGGGGATGGAGGAGGCAGTTGGGTATCAATGGGGATGGAGGGGGCAGTTGGGTATCAATGGGGATGGAGGGGGCAGTTGGGTATCAATGGGGATGGAGGGGGCAGTTGGGTATCAGTGGGGATGGAGGGGGCAGTTGGGTATCAGTGGGGATGGAGGGGGCAGTTGGGTATCAGTGGGGATGGAGGGGGCAGTTGGGTATCAGTGGGGATGGAGGGGGCAGTTGGGTATCAATGGGGATGGAGGGGGCAGTTGGGTATCAATGGGGATGGAGGGGGCAGTTTGGTATCAATGGGGATGGAGGGGGCAGTTGGGTATCAATGGGGATGGAGGGGGCAGTTTGGTATCAATGGGGATGGAGGGGGCAGTTGGGTATCAATGGGGATGGAGGGGGCAGTTGGGTATCAATGGGGATGGAGGGGGCAGTTGGGTATCAATGGGGATGGAGGGGGCAGTTGGGTATCAATGGGGATGGAGGGGGCAGTTGGGTATCAATGGGGATGGAGGGGGCAGTTGGGTATCAGTGGGGATGGAGGGGGCAGTTGGGTATCAATGGGGATGGAGGGGGCAGTTGGGTATCAATGGGGATGGAGGAGGCAGTTGGGTATCAATGGGGATGGAGGGGGCAGTTGGGTATCAATGGGGATGGAGGAGGCAGTTGGGTATCAATGGGGATGGAGGGGGCAGTTGGGTATCAATGGGGATGGAGGGGGCAGTTGGGTATCAGTGGGGATGGAGGGGGCTGTTTGGTATCAATGGGGATGGAGGGGGCAGTTGGGTATCAATGGGGATGGAGGGGGCAGTTGGGTATCAATGGGGATGGAGGGGGCAGTTGGGTATCAATGGGGATGGAGGGGGCAGTTGGGTATCAGTGGGGATGGAGGGGGCAGTTGGGCATCAATGGGGATGGAGGGGGGAGTTGGGGATATGTGTGGGATTTGGGGGGATGTGTGTGGGATATGGGGGGATATGGTGGGATATGGGGGGGGATATGGGGGAGATATGGGGGATATGGGTGGGATATGGGGGATATGGGGAGGATATGGGGGGATATGGGGGGATGTGGGGGGGACATGGGGGGGATATGGGGGAGATATGGGGGGATATGGGGAGGATTTGGGGGGATATGGGGGTATGTGGGGGGGACATGGGGGGATATGGGGGGGAAATGGGGGGGATATGGGTGAGATATGGGGGGATAGGGGGAGGATTTGGGGGGATATGGGTGAGATATGGGGGGATAGGGGGGATACGCGGGGGATATGGAGGGACATGGGGGGACCTGGGGGGCATCTGGGGACACGCAGGGGTTAAGGCGGGGCCGGGCAGCTCCGGGAAGCTCCGCCCCTCGCTCCGCCCCGCCCCGCCCCTTGAGCGCCTCCGGCTCTTGGGCGCCCCCTGGCGGCCCGGCGGTGCTTCCTGTCGGTGCGCTGCGAGCGCGGAGCCGGCCCGGCCCCGGGGGAGCGGAGCGGGGCCTGGAGCGGGGCCGGAGCGGGGCCGGAGCGGGTGAGGGACCGGGGCTGGAGCCGGTGAGGGGCTGGGACCGGAGCGGGACCGGAGCGGGGCCTGGAACGGGGCAGGAGTGGGTCTGGGGCCGGTGAGGGGCTGGGACCGGAGCGGGGCCTGGAACGGGGCAGGAGCGGGTCTGGGGCCGGTGAGGGGCTGGGACCGGAGCGGGGTCTGGAGCGGGGCCTGCAACGGGTCCGGAGCGGGTGAGGGACCGGGACTGGAGCCGGTGGGGACCGGGACCGGAGCGGGGCCTGGAACGGGGCCGGAGCGGGGCCTGGAGCGGGTCCGGAGCCAGTGAGGGAGCGGGGCTGGAGCAGGTCCGAAATGGGTGCGGGACCGGGACCGGGACCGGAGCGGGTCCGAAACGGGTGCGGGACGGGGACCGGAGCGGGTCCGGAGCGGGTGAGGGACCGGGGCTGGAGCCGATGAGGGACCGGGTCCGAAACGGGACTGGAGCGGGTCTGGAGCCAGTGAGGGAGCGGGGCCGGAGCGGGGCTGGAACCGGTGAGGGTCCGGGACGGGAGCGGGTCCGAAACGGGTGCGGGACCGGGACCGGAGCGGGTTCAGAGTGGGGCTTGGAACGGGTGAGGCACCGGGGCTGGAGCCGGTGAAGGGCCAGGACCGGAGCGGGTGCGGGTCCCGTCCCCCCGCCCCATTGACCCCATTGATTCCCTTGGCACAGGAGGCTCCGGCTGCGCCCCACAGCGATGCCTCGGTCCAAAGAGAGCAGCTCCGGGCGTCGGGAACGGGCTCCATCCCCTTCCCGTTGGGATTGGGACTGCCCCAGCGCACGGCGCCGCCTGGAGGAGCTCTACTTCCACGGGCAGGATCCCATCGGCTCCCAGGACATTCCCAACTTCTGGACTTTCTTCCAACGCCTCCGAAGCTTCCAGAGCCGGAGACCGAGCCGGGAACCACCCCCGGAGCCTCCCCCGAGCACCCCTGGCCTCCTCCTACCCCCCCGTTACGACCCCGGCTACCGCATCAACCTCTCGGTGCTGTGCCCCGCGGCGGACGATGCCGCGATCCCTCCGGAACGCCGCCGGGAATTCCACGGCGCTCTCCTCCATTACCTGGACTTCAACCAGAAGCAAAGCTTCGCCAAGCTCCTCCGCATCCAACGCGAACGCGCTGCCCTTCCCATCGCCCCGTTCCGGCACCGGCTCCTGGCCGCCGTGGCTCAGCACCAAGTGGTGCTGGTGGCGGGGGATACGGGCTGCGGGAAGTCCACCCAAGTGCCCCAGTTCCTGCTGGCGGCCGGTTACAGCCGCGTGGCTTGCACCCAACCCCGCCGCATCGCCTGCGTCTCGCTGGCCAAGAGGGTGGCCTTGGAGAGCCTGCACCAGTACGGGAGCCAGGTGAGCGGGGCTGGCTGCAGGAAGGGGCTGCTCCCTCGAGGCAGTTCCTGCGAGTTCCTCAAAATGCCTTCGATTCTATCCAAAATTCTTCACTTTTATCCAAATGACTTCAATCCTAGCCAAATTTTGTCCAAATTTCTGGAATTTTATCCAAATTCTTTCGATTTTACCCGGATTATAACCAAATTCATTCAATTTTATTCAGATTTTATCAAAATTCCTTCAATTTTGTCCAACTTTTTTCAGTTTTATCCAAATTCTATTTTACCTAGATTTTATCCAAATTCTTTCAATTTTATCGAAATTCCTTCAATTTTATCGAAATTCCTTCAATTTTATTGAAATTCCTTCAATTTTATCCAAATCCCTTCAATTTTATCCAAATCCCTTCAATTTTCTCAAAATTCCTTCAATTTTATTGAAATTCCTTCAATTTTATCAAAATTCCTTCAATTTTACCAAATTTTTAGCCATTTTTTCAATTTTACCCTTATTTTAGCCAAATTGTCTTCAAATTTCTTCAAATGTATGCAAATTTCTTCAAATTTCTTCAGATTTATTGAAGTTTTATCCAAATTGACCTCAAAATTCTTCAATTTTATCCAGATTTTATCCAAATTGTCCTCAAATGTTTTCATTTTTATCCAGATTTTATCTGAATTGTCTTCAAATGTCATTGTTATCCAAATTTTATCCTAATTGTCTTCAAATTGCTTCAAATTTGTAAAATTTTTATCCAAGTGTCTTCAGTTTGATCCAAATTTTATCCAAATTGTCTTTGAATTTGTGTAAAGTTCTTCAGTTTTATACAGGTTTTATCCAAATTCATTTTATGCAAATTTTATCCAAATTCCTTTAATTTTGTACAAACTTTATCCAAATTCCTTCAATTGTATCCAAATTTTATTCAAAACTTATCCAAGTGTCTTCAATTTTATCCAGATTTTATCCGAATTTCTTTGATTTTATCCAGATTTTATCAAAAATTCTTCACTTTTATGCAAATTCCTTCAATCTTATCCAAATTTTGTCCAAATTTGTTCAATTTTATCCAAATTCTTTCATTTTTACCCAGATTTTATCCAAATTCCTTCAATTTTACCCAGATTTTATCCAAATCCCTTCAATTTTATCCAAATTTTGTCCAAATTTCTTCAATTTTATCCAAATTCAATTTTACCCAGATTTTATCCAAATTCTCTCAATTTTACCCAGATTTTATCCAAATCCCTTCAATTTTATCCAAATTTTATTCAAATTTCTTCAATTTTGTCCAAATCCCTTCAATCTTATCCAGATTTCATCCAAATCCCTTCAATCTTATCCAAATTTCATCCAAATCCCTTCAATTTTACCCGAATGTTATCCAAACTCTTTCGATTTTACCTAAATTTTGTCCAAATTTCTTCATTTTTTTCCCAAATCCCTTCAATTTCACCCAAATTCCGTCGCTTTTATCCCACTTTTACCCCAAATTCCCTCCGTTTTCCCCGAACTTCATCCCGATTCCTTCCATCCCCGCCTCGTTGCCGTCGGCAGGTCGGGTACCAGATCCGCTTCGAGAGCACGCGTTCCCCGGCCACCCGCCTGCTCTTCCTGACCGAGGGGCTGCTGCTGCGGCAGGCGCAGCGGGACCCGGCGCTGCGGGGCTACGGCGTCCTCCTGGCCGACGAGGTCCACGAGCGGCACCTCCACGGCGACGTCCTCCTGGGGGTCCTCCGCCGCCTCCTGCCCCGCCGCCCGGACCTGAAGCTGGTGCTCATGTCGGCCACCATCAACATCCCCCTCTTCTCGAGCTACTTCGGGGATGCTCCGGTGCTGCAGGTGCCCGGCAGGAGCTTTCCCATCTCGGTGAGCGCGGAGCAGGATCTCGTTTGGGGTTAGAGCTCGCCTGGAGCTGGTGGGACAAGTCCAGAGGAGGCCACGAGGATGATGAGGGGACTGGAGCACCTCCTGTATGGAGTTGGGGCTGATCAGCCTGGGGAAGAGAAGGCTGCGTGGAGACCTCAGAGCAGCTTCCAGTGTCTGAAGGGGGGCTGTAGGGATGCTGGGGATGGACTCTTCATTAGGGACTGCAGTGACAGGACAAGGGGTAACGGGTTCAAACTCAAACAGGGGAAGTTTAGGTTGGATCTAAGGAGGAAATCCTTTCCTGTGAGGGTGCTGAGGCACTGGAATGGGTTGCCCAGGAGGCTGTGAACGCTCCATCCATGGTGGTGCTCAAGTCCAGGTTGGACGAGGCCTTGGGTGCCGTGGTTTAGTGTGAGGTGTCCCTCCGGTTGGAACTGGATGATCCCAAGGTCCTTTCCAACCCCAACGATTCTACGAACCCCATCGCAATCCCATCCTCCTCCCTCCCTCAGGTCATCTACCAACCCATCCCTAAGGAAGAAGCGCCGGGGAAGACCGGGAAATGGGAACGCCTGGATCCGATGCCTTACCTGAGGATCATGCAGGCCATCGACCACAAGTACCCCGCCGAGGAGCGGGGGGACCTGCTCGTGTTCCTGAGCGGGGTGGCTGAGATCGGTGCTGTGCTGGAGGCAGCACAGGCCTACGCTGCCTGTACCCAGCGCTGGATCGTGCTCCCGTTGCACAGCACCCTCTCGGTGGCGGAGCAGGATAAGGTGGGTCAAAGGAAAAGGGGAATCACCCACTGGTTTGGCTGGGAAGGGACCATAAAGCTCACCCAGTTCCAAGCTGCTGCCATGGGATTCCTGCCATGGAGGAGGTGGCTCCAAGTCCCGTCCAACCTGGCCTTGGTGGAGCATCCAACCGTTCACCACATCCCATTGTGCCACCGTCCTCATAGGGAAGAACTCCTGCCTCCCATCCCCTCTGACAGCTGGAACCCATTCCCCCTTGTCCCATCCCTTTATCCCTTTTCCAGGGTTACCTGGAGCCCCTTGAGGCACTGGAGCTGCCCTAAGGTCTCCCCTTACTGGAGCCTTCTCCAGGCTCACCCAGCCCAGCTCTCTCAGCCTGGCTCCAAGCAGAGCTGCCCCATCCCTTGCAGCATCCCCATGGCCTCCCCACAGCTCAAACCTGCTTATGGGGGGGGGGGGGGGGTTGGCTCTTGGGGTTGCCCCCTCCTGCTCTTTGGTGCTCCATGGTTTCTCCTCCTCCAGGTCTTCGATGTTGCCCCTCCTGGCGTCAGGAAGTGCATCCTCTCCACCAACATCGCCGAGACCTCGGTGACCATCGATGGGGTGCGCTTCGTGCTGGATTCAGGTTTAACCCCCACCCCTATCCCCGTCCCCATCCCCATCCCCATGGATCCTCCTGCTTCTCCATGCATCCTGCTCCCTGCAGGGAAGGTGAAGGAGATGAGCTACGACCCTCAGGGCAAGCTCCAACGCCTGCAGGAGTTCTGGATCAGCCAGGCCAGCGCCGAGCAGCGCAAGGGCCGCGCCGGCAGGACCGGGCCCGGGGTCTGCTACCGGCTCTATGCTGAGTCCGACTACGATGCTTTCCCCCCTTATCCCGTCCCTGAGATCCAGAGGGTGGCTTTGGATGCTCTGGTGCTGCAGGTAATGGGGCTGAGGGGGGGATGAGAGAGGGAAAGAGGGGGATCAAGGATGCGGCTCAAGCCCCCCAGAGTGTGATGTGGTTTTTGGAAGGGGGGGGGGGGGTGTGGGGTTTTGCTCTCCCCATCATCATTGGGCTCATTCTTTTCCAGTTGAAGAGCATGGGGCTGGGTGACCCCCGCACCTTCCCCTTCCTGGAGCCTCCTCCCTCTTCCAGCCTGGAGACAGCCGTGAGGTACCTGAAGGAGCAAGGAGCCCTGGATGAGGCCGAGCAACTGACGCCCATTGGGAACATCCTGGCCCAGCTGCCCGTGGACGTGGTGGTGGGTGAGTAACCAAGGGGCACCCCCTTGATGGTGTAAAGACCCATGGAGGTTTTGGGGGGGTGGGGGGTGTCAGGATGCTCATCCTGCCCCCCCCCCCCCAACCCCGCAGGCAAGATGCTGGTGCTGGGCACCCTCTTTGGCCTGGCCGAGCCCACGCTGACGGTGGCCGCGGTGCTGAGCGTGCCGTCCCCCTTCCTGCGCCCCACGCACCCCAATCCGGAGTGCGCCGCGGCCCGGCAGCCCCTCGAGAGCCCCCACGGGGACCCCTTGACGCTGCTCAACATCTTCAACGAGTGGGTCCAGGTGGGATTGGGGATAAAGGGTGGTGGGGGGGGGGTGTTGAATGTGTGGGGCCGGGGATTCTGGCGCTCAACGGGGCTGCTCCCGGCGCAGGTGAAGTCGGAGCGCGGTGGCAGCTCGCGGAAGTGGTGCCGGCGGCGGGGTTTGGAGGAGCATCTGCCTCTACGAGGCCGCCAACCTCCGGCGCCAATTCCAGGTTAGGACCCGCTCCGAAGGCTGGGATTTGCCTTTGGGATTCACCCCCGACCCCTCCACATCCTTCTTCTTCTCCCACGTTCCAGGAGCTCCTTCGGGACCACCGACTGCTGGACGATGCTTCCGAGCAGCCCGACGACCGGCGGAGCCGGCACCGGGAGCGCCGGGAGCTGCACCGGCTCTGGCGTTCCCATACGGAGACCGAAGGGCGCAAGAGGAAGACGCTGCGGCTGCAGCACGGAACGGACGCCTCCTCCGGTGAGGAAGAGGATGGTGGCTCCCGTGGCATCGATATCCAGGTGAGCCCTTGCCTGCATCCTTCTCCTCTTCGGGATGAGGGATTGCGAGCGGCCAGGACCACCCCACCCCAATGACTCCCATTCCTTGCTTGCAGGACGTCAAGTTCAAGCTCCGGCACGACGTGAGCGAGCTCCAGGCCGCATCCAGTTTGGGCCTGGCCTCCTCTCAGCTCACCCTGCTCAAGCTGGTGCTGTGCCGGGGGCTGTACCCGCAGCTGGCTCTGCCGGATCACTTCAACGGCAGCCGCAAGGATTCGGAGCAGGTCCTGAGCCAACCAACCCCCCCCTTCTTTTTCCTCTGCTCCATCCCCATCCTTTGGTCCTCAGCAGCCCCCTCAATGCTCCCTCTTGCTGCAGCTCTTCCACACCAGGAGCAAGGCGGGCGTCGTGCCTCATCCCACCTCCGTCTTCGCCACCAGCCCGGAGCTGCTTCACCCTAAGGAGAAAGGGGAACGGGGAGGGGGCAGAGGTGAGAACCAAGCCCAAAGGGCCTGGGATAAGGATGGGGAAAGGTTGGGCTGCATCCCACACCGACCCCAACCCTGCAGACCCTGAGCAGGGGCTGAGCCACCGCCACCAGCTCCTCGCCTTCGTCTCGCTGCTGGAGACCACCAAGCCCTACCTGGTGAACTGCGTGCGGGTACCAGCCCTGCAGGTGAGCCCTTCACCTTCCTCCTCTGCAAAGCCCAACCCACCTTTGGGTGTGAGCCTTCCTCACACCTCCTCCTCCTCCAGGCTCTCCTGCTCTTCTCCCAATCCCTGGACACCAGTGCTGACTGCACCCGGCTGGTGGCTGATGGCTGGTTGGAGGTGAGCGTTCCCAACGCGGACGATGCCCTGCGCCCTGCTCTCCGTGGCCCTGCAGCTCCGTTGTGCTTGGGAAAAGCTCCTCCATCAGCTCCTGGAGCACGGGGAAGAGGAGCTGGGCCCGAGGCCGAGCGAGAGGGATGTGTCCGCGCTGAGCCGGGGGCTGCTGGACTTCCTGCAGGAGAAGGTGATGGGCAGCGCTGCAGCACGGGCTCATAGCAAAGCCCTTTGAGCTCAGCCAGCCCAAGCCTTACCCCAAGCACCCTTTGGGGATGGAAGCCTTCCCAATATCCATCTAAACCTCCCCTATCCTATCCTTTGGGAGCAGAGCCCAACCCCACCTCACTACAAGGTGTGTGTCCCCCCCACACCGCCCCGAGCCTCCTCTTCTCCACACCCCATCATTCCCTCAGCCATTCCCCATCCTAATTCCCTTCTTGATTCCCTTTGTGACCGTGATGCAGGTGCCTCTGCCCCCATCTCCCCCCACCTTGGAGACGGGGAAATGGGGGGGGGGGGAACCTGGAGCATCCCTCATGTCCCCGTATCCCCTCGCAGGTCCCGTACCGCCTGCACCAGCTCACGGCGCTGGAGAAGCAGAACCTCTACGTTGGGCCTCAGCCCGTGGCTGCAGCTCCCCACGTGCCAGGCCTCTTCCAGGGCCTGGAGATGAGACCCGACGAGGTGAAAGGGGCCATAGGGTCACTGATTTCCTCACCTACAACTGCTTGGCTGTGAGTACCTCCCTTTGCCCCCGTCCCCATCCTGCTCTTTGTTCCTCCTGCATCCCTCTGAGCATCCCCTCTGCGCCCCACAGATGGACACAGACCTCTACAGCAACTGCCTGCGGAGCTTCTGGACCTGTCCCCATTGCCAGCTCCACATGCCCTTCACCCCTCTGGAACGCATGTGCCATGAGAGCTCCTGTCGGCCTCCCCCCTCCCACCCCGAGGGTGAGCTTGGAATTGGGCTTGGGAAGGAGCTGGAGATCACCCAGTTCCAACCTGATGCCATGGGCAGGGATGGCTCCTGCTGGACCGGGTCACCCAAGGCTTCATCCAACCTTGGACACTGCCAGGGATGGGGGCATCCAAACCTCCTCCATTCCACCCATCCCAGTGTCCCACTTCCTTACCTCCAGCCTGGGCTTCCCCTCTTCCAGCTGGACCCCATCACCCCTTGTCCTATGGCCCCAGTCCCTGATGCAGGTCCCATTCCCAGCAGCCTTGGTCCTCCCTTCAGAACCCCCCCCACAGCTTCTCTCCTCCAGCCCCAGTGCTCTCAGCCTGGCTCCCTATGGAAGCTCCAGCTCCCATATGGAGATACATATGGGTGCTCCTGCTCCCATATGGGTATATATATGGGTGCTCCTCCTCCCATATGGATATATATATGGGTGCTCCTCCTCCCATATGGATATATATATATGGGTGCTCCAGCTCCCATATGGATATATATATGGGTGCTCCTGCTCCCATATGGATATATATATGGGTGCTCCAGCTCCCATATGGAGATACATATGGGTGCTCCAGCTCCCATATGGAGATATATATGGGTGCTCCAACTCCATATGGATATATATATGGGTGCTCCAGCTCCCATATGGAGATATATATATGGGTGCTCCAACTCCCATATGGATATATATATATGGGTGCTCCAGCTCCCATATGGAGATATATATGGGTGCTCCAGCTCCCATATGGAGATATATATATGGGTGCTCCTGCTCCCATATGGATATATATGGATGCTCCTGCTCCCATATGGATATATATATGGGTGCTCCTGCTCCCATATGGATATATATATGGGTGCTCCTGCTCCCATATGGACATATATATGGGTGCTCCAGCTCCCATATGGATATATATATGGGTGCTCCAGCTCCTGAGCATTCTTAAGGCTCCAGCATCCCCACATCCTCCTGATGCTGAGGCCCCCCCACCCTGCTGCCCGTGGGGCCTCACTGCAGCATCATCACCCTCCTGTTGCTGCAGCCCAAGCCCATAGAGGGGGTTCTGGGCCCAAGCACCCCAAGTCCTTCTCCTCAGGCCTGCCCTCATCCCGTTTTTTTCCCCACAGCCCCCCTGAAGAAGCAGCTGAGGGCTCATCCAAGAGCTCAGCCCTCCATCGGCCCTACCACTGTGCCATCTGCCAGCAGGACTTCACCTTCACCCCCACCGAGATCCTGCGCCACAAGAAGCAGCATCACTGACCAGGCTGGTGGCACCTGGACCTCCCCCTCCTTCCCCTTTATCCCAAAGGAAAAGCCAGGACCCCCCCCCCCCAAGAACAGGAATTATCCCCCCCCAACCTCAACACTGCCAACCCCATTGCTGTTGGGTGAGTGTGGCTGCCTTTGGTGCTTTAGGGGTGTTCTGGTGGCCCCTGTGGCTCGGTGTGGGTGCATGGCCACAGCTATGGGGGGGGGATACCCCGATTTCACCCCCTTGTAAATAAATAAGAGTTGGGGTAACTCTCTTTTGGAGGTTGGGGTTCCCCTTTGGTGTCATGGGCATGGAAGGGGGATTGTTTGGGTGCTCTGGGGGCTGGTTTCAGCCAGTGGGTGGCACTCCAATACCAGGCTCATCCCTGCCTCGGCTCCTTTCCTTCCTGTATCCCATGGGAAGAGCATCAGAGGGGGCTGTGCCAGGCCTTGACCACCACCAAGCCTCAAACCCTCTCCCAAACCCCATCCCACATCTCAGGACCGAGTGACCTGAGCATCCCTTGGGATGATCCCAAGGGAGACGATGTGGCCTTGACATCAGAAAGCCTCCAGGAGGTGGGGCTGGCTCCGATGGGTTTGGGGGGGCTGGAAAAGCCTGGAAGAAGGCAAATCCATCCCCCTTTGTGCCCTCTGGAAGCAAATCCCACAAGGACAGGGATGTGGAGAGAGGCATTGGTTATTGTGCTGTGTCGGGCTGAAGCAGGGGGGAAGAGATGCAAGGGGAAGGATGCTGAGTGCTTAACATGGTTTAACCCCTTTTCTCCTTCCTAAATGGGTTTTCTTCCCTTTCTTCCCCTTTTTCCCTCCCAGGGTGGCCTCCCCTTCGTGCTGGCCTTTACCTGTCATGAATCCCTGCTGGATTCCTGGCAGGAATTCCATTGAGGTGCTGGCCTGAGGGCATTCATTGGGTTGGGGGTCTTCATTCAGGGCCTTAGCTCAGCACCATCCCAGCCCACTTTGGGGGTACAGGGAGAGCAGTGTCCCCCCACTTCAGTGGTGTTGCCAGGGAGAGGATGCTTGGAGTGAGTCCCCGTTGCTATGGCAGCGAGGCGGGATGGAGATGCTCCTGCCATGGCAACAGCCATCAGCTGGCTCTGTTGCAGGCTACAGGAGCCCCGGTTCTTTGCCATCCCCTTTAGGAAGGTGGGTTATCAGAGGGTCTCTTAGGGTGGGATGGGGTGGAAAGGACCTCAAGATGATCCAGGTCCTGCCCCACTGCCTGACCAAGGGCCTCCAAGGAAGCTGGGGCTCAGGAGGTCACCTGCAGGATGGTGCTGGCCTCTCATGGCACGCACTTAAAGGGAGGTGCAGGGTAGAGCCTGGTTTCAGCCCTCTGTGCCCCCTGGGGGTGGGGGGAAAAGGCTGGATTTGGCTTGGGTTTGGTGCTGGAAGAGGAGCAAACCCCTCCTCCCTCCCTCCCTCCCCATCCTCAGAGCCCAGCTGGAAACGTGCTTGCAGTGAAAGCCCAATAAAGACCTCCCTGGGTTCTCCCCCCCCCCCACCCCCCCACAGTCCTCCTTTTTCCTCTCTGATCCCATTGGATTGAGTTCTCTTTCCTCCTCGAGCTGAGCATGGGTTAAGACAGGGGAAAAGAAGGAAAAGGGGGAAAGCATTCCCTGGTTTTCCCCAGGAATATCCCTCTTGTCAGGCTCTTCTTCACTGCTGCTTTGGGAGCATCTCTATCTATCTATCTATCTATCTATCTATCTATCTATCTATCTATCTCTCTCTCTCTCTCTATCTCTATCTCTCTATACCTAACTATCTACCTATCATCTATATCTATCTATATCTGTATCTATATCTGTATCTATATCTGTATCTATATCTATATATCTATATCTATATCTATATCTATATCTAACTACCTATCATCTATCTCTATCTATATCTCTATATCTGTATCTCTATCTGTAGCTATATCTATCTATATCTCTATATATCTCTATATCTGTATCTATATCATCTATATCTATATCTATATCATCTATATCTATATCTATCTATATCTAACTCTCTACCTATCATCTATATCTATCTATCTCTATCTATATCTGTATCTATCTACCTACCTATCATCTATCCATCTATATCTGTCTATATCTCTCTATCATCTATCTATATCTAACTCTATATCTATAGATATCTATATCTATCATCTATATCTATATATCTATATTTACCTATCATCTGTCTATATCTATCTGTATCTATCTACCTATCATCTATCTATATACCTATCTATCATCTGTTTATCTGTATCTATCTATAGCTATCTATCTATATCTACCTATCTATCTCTATAGCTGTCTCTATTTAACTATCTCTGTCTACCTGTCTCTATATCTATCTGTATCTATCTATTTATCTGTCTCTATATCTATCTTATCTGTATCTTTATATCTATATCTTTATCTATATCTACATCTATCTGTTTACACCCAGAACTCCAGGTAAATTCCATCTATAAATAATACTATAAAAATATAAAAATAGAATAGAAAAATATAAATATATAATATGTAATATAAATGTAAAAAAGCTAAAAATAACATTCATGTAAAAATACAAATATAACTATATCCATATAAAAACACACTATCAACATAGAAGCTCTGCTGTCAAAAAAGATAAGCAGTAAATCTGCCCCTTCCTGCCACAGCAAGGCTGAGAGGGGGGGGCTCACAGCATCCTCCTCCTCCTCCTCCTCCCCTGCATCCCTG
This sequence comes from Pezoporus flaviventris, assembly GCF_033815535.1. Lineage (NCBI taxonomy): Eukaryota > Metazoa > Chordata > Aves > Psittaciformes > Psittacidae > Pezoporus > Pezoporus flaviventris. Next base: position 19,729 of record NW_026893016.1, read on the forward strand.
CCTGGTACCCAGCCAGGCGCCAGCATCCCGGCGCCTTCGGGATGCATCAGAGGGGTTAAACCCCAACCCCGTGCCCTTCCAAGCCCTCAGCTTCAAGGCATTGTTCCTCCTCTTTTGTTCCCCCAGGAAAAGCAGGAATGTGGGGGGAAAAACCCCATTTGTGTGGCTTCTAAGAGGGAGGAGCAGCGATGGATGCTGTTCAATCACTGCAAGCAATGACTGCCTCGGCAGGGGTATGGCAGCCCAACTCAGTGTCCTCAGGGCTTCACCTCCACCCTTGCCTTTGCAACCTCCTGTGTGGGTCAATCCCTATTGCCTAGGGCTCTGTATGAGCTCCATGAAAGCTTTTCCAAGGGCAAACTGCTTTGGAGGGAGGAAACTTCCCCCCCCCCCCCGCTTAAAACCCCCTCCATAAACGTGGATGTGCTTTGGATGTTGCCTCCGGTGCTTGGGTCTGGGTCCTGCTCATCCCTGATCCGAGGCATCCAGCTCATCCCGTGTAATTCCTCTGGGAGGAGCCGGCGTGAAGGGGATGGGAGCGGAGGTCCCATCCGCGCTGGACCACAGCGTAGGGAAGCAGGGCAGGGCAATGGATGCCTGTGGCCGGTTCACATGGCTTCACGTGGGTTAACATGGCTTAACATGGTTTAACATGGCTTAACATCGTTTAACATGGTTTAACATGGTTTAACATGGCTTAACATCGTTTAACATGGTTTAACATGGTTTAACATGGCTTAACATCATTTAACATGGTTTAACATGGTTTAACATCATTTAACATGGTTTAACATGGTTTCACATGGTTTAACATGGCTTCACGTGGCTTAACATCATTTAACATGGTTTAACATGGTTTAACATCATTTAACATCATTTAACATGGTTTAACATGGTTTAACATGGTTTAACATGGCTTCACATCATTTAACATGGTTTAACATGGTTTAACATGGCTTAACATCATTTAACATGGTTTAACATCATTTAACATGGTTTAACATGGTTTAACATGGTTTAACATGGCTTAACATCATTTAACATGGTTTAACATGGTTTAACATGGTTTAACATGGCTTCACATCATTTAACATGGTTTAACATGGTTTAACATCATTTAACATGGTTTAACATGGCTTAACATGGTTTAACATCGTTTAAGATCATTTAACATGGTTTAACATGGCTTAACATGGTTTCACATGGCTTCACATGGCTTAACATCATTTAACATGGTTTAACATGGTTTAACATGGCTTCACGTGGCTTAACATCATTTAACATCATTTAACATGGTTTAACATGGCTTAACATGGTTTCACATGGCTTAACATCATTTAACATCATTTAACATGGTTTAACATGGCTTAACATGGCTTCACATGGCTTCACATGGTTTAACATGGCTTAACATCATTTAACATGGCTTCACATGGTTTCACATGGTTTCACATGGTTTCACATGATTTAACATGGTTTCACATGGTTTAATATGGCTTAACATGGTATCACATGGTTTAACATGGTTTCACATGGTTTATCATGGCTTCACATGGTTTAACATGGTTTCACATGTTTTAACGTGGTTTAACATGGTTTCACACGGTTTCACATGGTTTAACATGGTTTCACATGGTTTCACATAATTTCACATGGTTTCACATGGTTTAACATGACTTCTCATGTTTTAACATGGTTTCACATGGCTTCACATGGTTTAACATGTTTTAACATGTTTTCACATGGCTTCACATGGTCTCACATGTTTTCACATGGCTTCACATGTTTTAACATGTTTTCACGTGTTTTCACATGTTTTCACATGGCTTCACATGGTTTAACATGGTTTAACATGTTTTCACATGTTTTCACATGTCTTCACATGTTTTAACATGGTTTAACATGTTTTCACATGTTTTCACATGGTTTAACATGTTTTCACATGGTTTAACATGTTTTCACATGTTTTCACATGGTTTAACATGTTTTCACATGGTTTAACATGGTTTAACATGGCTTCTCATGTTTTAACATGGTTTCACATGGCTTCACATGGTTTAACATGTTTTAACATGTTTTCACATGGCTTCACATGGTCTCACATGTTTTCACATGGCTTCACATGTTTTAACATGTTTTCACGTGTTTTCACATGTTTTCACATGTTTTCACATGGTTTAACATGGTTTAACATGTTTTCACATGTTTTCACATGTCTTCACATGTTTTAACATGGTTTAACATGTTTTCACATGTTTTCACATGGTTTAACATGTTTTCACATGTTTTCACATGGTTTAACATGGTTTAACATGTTTTCACATGTTTTCACATGTCTTCACATGGCCCTGGGTCCAGCGTGCGGGACCCCGGAACCGGGCGCTGTTCCGGTCCTTCCCAAGCCCTTTGGATGCTCCTTCGGGACACGGAGGTCCCGCATCCCTTCACGCCTGGAGGGGAGCAGGAGCATCCCTTGGCTGAGCCCACCCCTTCCCATCCCCATTTACCCCTGCGCCTGCCCGCAGAGCCCTTTGAATAGCCCAGGGGCTTGGGAAGGCAGGAGGGAGCCTCCGAGCTGCCTTGCCAAGCCCTCAGCATCCCCCTTCCCATCTTCTTCCTGCCCCACAAAAGGCCCCGTTTGCCCCATATGCTGCGGGCTGGCAGGCTCCCAACGGCTCTCATTGAAGCAGGAGCTGCTGCAGCTCGGTGGAGGCAGGGAGCTGGGCTATGTTTAGCTGCGGTGTTCCCAGGAATAGCATCTGTTCCCAGGTACGGAGAGGAGGGAGAGGGGATCTCCACGGGAGATGCTCGCCGGGGCCGGCAGCATCATTTTGGGGTGGGTTCTGCTGCTGCTGCTGATGCCCTCGGGGTGAGGGGGGGAGCGTGGGGAGATGGGGAGCGTGGGGAGATGGGGAGCGTGGGGAGATGGGGAGCATGGGGAGATGGGGACCATGGAGAGATCGGTGACATTTAGAGGTGGGTACCATGGAGAGATGGGTGCCATTAAGAGATGGGTACCATGGGGAGATGGGTGCCATTAAGAGGTGGGTACCATGGAGAAATGGGTGCCATACAGAGGTGGGTACCATGGAGAGATGGGTGCCATAAAGAGATGGGTACCATGGAGAGATGGGTGCCATAAAGAGATGGGTACCATGGGGAGATGGGTGCCATTAAGAGATGGGTACCATGCAGAGATGGGTGCCATGGAGAGATCGGTGACATTTAGAGGTGGGTACCATGGAGAGATGGGTACCATGGAGAAATGGGTGCCATACAGAGGTGGGTACCATGGAGAGATGGGTGCCATAAAGAGATGGGTACCATGGAGAGATGGGTGCCATAAAGAGATGGGTACCATGGGGAGATGGGTGCCATAAAGAGATGGGTACCATGGAGAGATGGGTGCCATAAAGAGATGGATACCATGGGGAGATGGGTACCATTAAGAGATGGGTACCATGGAGAGATGGGTGCCATTAAGAGGTGGGTACCATGGAGAGATGGGTGCCATTAAGAGATGGGTACCATGGGGAGATGGGTGCCATTAAGAGGTGGGTACCATGGAGAAATGGGTGCCATACAGAGGTGGGTACCATGGAGAGATGGGTGCCATAAAGAGATGGGTACCATGGAGAGATGGGTGCCATAAAGAGATGGGTACCATGGGGAGATGGGTGCCATTAAGAGATGGGTACCATGGGGAGATGGGTGCCATGGAGAGATCGGTGACATTTAGAGGTGGGTACCATGGAGAGATGGGTACCATGGAGAAATGGGTGCCATACAGAGGTGGGTACCATGGAGAGATGGGTGCCATAAAGAGATGGGTACCATGGAGAGATGGGTGCCATAAAGAGATGGGTACCATGGAGAGATGGGTGCCATAAAGAGATGGGGACCATGGAGAGATGGGTGCCATTAAGAGGTGGGTACCATGGGGAGATGGGTACCATTAAGATGTGGGTACCCTGGGGAGATGGGTACCATGCAGAGATGGGTACCATAAAGAGATGGGTACCATGAAGAGACAGGTACCATGCAGAGGTGGGTACCATGCAGAGATGGGGACCATGGGGAGATGGGGACCATGGGGAGATGGGTACCATACAGAGGTGGGTACCATGCAGAGATGGGTACCATGGTATGGGTGCCATACAGAGATCGGTACCGTGGAGAGATGGGTGCCATACAAAGGTGGGTACCATGCAGAGATGGGGACCATTAAAAGGAGGGTACCATGGGGAGATGGGTACCATTAAAAGGAGGGTACCATGGGGAGATGGGTACCATACAGAGGTGGGTACCATGCAGAGGGCGGGGGACCATGGAGAGATGGGGACCATGCCTCTCTTAAAGCAGAACAGCTCTGGATTGGGTTTCCCATCACCATCCAAACCCCCTTTTTGCACTGCCCATCCCAGTGTTTTCGGCTCCCCCAGGAGACACAAGGCAGGAACAATGGCAGAGGCTTTCTGAAGCACCATGAGAGAGGGAAGGAAACCCCCCCCCTGCCCATCACCCCCATTGCACAGCCAGGAATGCCGTATTCCCAGCTGGATGTCTATCCCGCCCCACGGATGCTGCACATCCCGTTATCCCAAACCCGTGCCCCGCATTCCCAGGGGAAGCAGAGAGGAATGCAGGGATTTTCCCCTGTTTCCAACGTGGAAGCAGTTGGTGCAGGGCTGAGCATCCTTGGCATTGCAATTACTGCTCCTGCTGCACAGCTCAGGAGACTGGGGAGCAGTGGGAGCCTTTGGCACATCCCGAGTACAGGGATGCAGGAAAGGCCCGGAGATGCTTCCAATGCACTTCCCTCAGCTGGTGCTGAACCCCTACCCCTGCAATCCTACATCCAGCTCAGTGCTATAGGAAACCTGGAGAGGGGCTGGGATAAGGGATAAGGGATGGGATCCGCTTCCAGCTGGAAAAGGAAAGGTTGGGGACCTTCTTGATGCTGGATTTCCATCTGAGCCTTCAAGCTCTTCCTTTCCTGCCTGCTCTCCTCCAGCGAAGGGGATGCTGCCGAACTGGCTGCCCTTATCCCTATGGATTCGGCTCCTCTGCTCTCCCCACAGGCTCCTGCCACCTCCTCCAGGCAGCACAATCCTGCTGCAGCGTAACCCGGCGCTGAGGACCCCTCAAGCACGCAAGCAGCAGCATCCAGCCCCAGCCCCACGCCGCGGAAGCTTGGGATGCTGCTCCGCATCCCTGCATCCGCCTCCCCGCTCCCATGGGCAGCGCCTTGGACCAGGCGGCTCCTTGCTCGGAGCATCCCTGGGGAAAGGTCCTCCAGGCGTTAAGCTCCCCTCATCCATCACCCCGAGCCCTTCCAAGGGCAAGGAATGAGCTTGGGAAGAGGCCCAAGCCGCTTAAAGGCAAGGAATGCCGTAGTCCGCAGCCTGCCGCGGAGCATCCCGCTCGGCGATGAGGAGGGCGAGGGATGCGGGTTAAAAGGAAGGTAAATCCCTGCTGCCAGCCACCCTGGTGGCAAGAACACCACCGGGGCACCCCCGAGCCCGATTCCAGGCAGGGAATGGGGAAATTCCCAGGGCAATGCTTCCATTTGGGGCTTGCAAGGGAGGGTTTAAGGTGCAGGAGCAGCAGATGGAAAGCAGGGGCGTTTGTGGGTCCTGTGGTGATGGGGGAGAGCAAAGAGTTCCTACTCGTGGGGTAAGAGATGGACTTCATAGAGACATAGAATGGTTAGAAAGGACCTGAAGATCACCCAGTTCCAAGCCCTGCCCTGGGCTGTAGGGATAGGACAAGTAGTGATGGGTTCGAGCTGGAACGGGGTTGGAGATAGGGAAGTCCTTCCCTGGGAGGGTGGTGGGACGCTGGAATGGGTCGGCCCAAGGATGCTGTGGGTGCTCCATCCCTCTTCAAGGCAGAGCCTTGGGTGACAATGGTCTAAAGTGAGGGGTTCCTCCCTATGCAAGGGGGTTGGAACCGACCTCAAGCTCCTTTCCAACCCATCCTAGGAGCCTATGAGCCCAGGAGCCACCCTCAAACCCCTCCTTAGACCCAGCTGTAAAGCTCAGAGACGGCTTTGAATGCCTCGAACCCTTGGGACACCTCAACCCAACGCTCCATGGGGCAGTGCAGTTGCTGTGCTGAACAAAGACAGCACCTTGGGGGCCAACCATGACCCAACGCTTCACCTCCCGCATGGGGGAGCGATGGGGCAGCGGCTCCAACGTTGAGCTTCAGACCCATATGCATTAACCAGCCCCATTCAAACCCCCTTCTTTTCACCCTTCAAGCCCAGCTCGCTTTGGCTTCTGCCTTGTGGGATGCTGCTGGGCTTTAGGAGGGTTTCTTCCACCACGGTTTCCCCCGTTAACTTCAAGCCCTGTTTCTCCTCCTGTGGATGAAACAGATGGTGTTTTCCACCCCCCCCCCCATCCATCCATCCATCCATCCATCTCTCCAGCCGTTTCCATGCGCTTCCCTCTCAAAACACCCTCCCCTTGCCAACCACAGCGCTCGGGCTGCGAGCTCAACCCCCCCTCCTCTCATCCTCCCCTGCCAATCACAAGCAAGAGCCGCTTCCCGGGATGCTTCCCTCATCCATAGGGAAAAGAGGGTGGAAAAAGCTGGGTTTTGGGGTTGGGGGGGGGGAGAAATCAGCGTTGTTCCCTACCAGGAATGTGGGGCACGGTCCTAAATCACTGCTTCCTTATTATGGATGTCTATGGATGCTTCCTATCGACCCACGGCATGATTCAGCCAAAGGCAGCTCTTCCCATTGAACCCTTTGTGGTTGGGCTGCTCCCAACATGGGGGGGGGGGGGAAAAGAGGGGCAGGAATGAAACGCCCCTTGTGATGGGCATGAACAGAGCCCCCAATTCCCCCTCTCTCCCCTTCACCCATGCTTTGCAGATGGAGCACCCTTAGCAAGGTATTTATTGCCCAAGAGCGTCCCATTGATGGCATCCAAGGCCAACCCCTCCTTCAAGAGCGAAACCAGCCCAAACCTCTGAGCCCCATAGGGGCTGAATGCACCCCGAATCGGGCAGGAATGCTCCGAGCCCCATTGGATTCACTGCTCTGCTTTCCCTTCCTAACCCCCCTTGTTCCATCTGCGCTGCCAACGGGATGCAAGTCAAGAGGAGCAAGTCTGTAACGCCAAAGATTCCCGTTGTCCGTGCTTGGTTTCGCTCCACTCTGATCCCAGTTGGGTCCATGGTGCTGATGCCCATCAGAAGAGTGACTTCTGGGGTGGTTTCACCCCAAAGGACCCTTTCTCCTGCACAAACCCACGGCACCTCTGATTCCTCAGGGCTTCCCCTCTTAAAAGAGGACCCGAAGCATCTCTTGCCTTGACGAAGGCATCACTTCCATCTATCAAGGTCACGACTGCCGCTTGAAATCGAGATGCTTCCTGCCCCCAAAACACCGGGTTCTTGCCCCAAAACGGTGAGTCCTTCCCCAAAGAAGGGTCAAGAGGTCCTCACCTTGCCTACCTGCTGCCCCATCCTTAGGGGGCACCCGATGGCTTCTGTTGCTTAGCAACCCCCCCCCTTTGAAGGCCTGTTATCAGTGTACCAAGAGCATCCCCATCTCCAGAGCCCTTCCGGCCTGCGGGAGCAAAGGGCCTTGAAGCATCCGAGGGGTGGGACATGGGGGACAGCCCCAGATCCATAAGGAGAGGGCATGGATTTAGCCCCATTGGAAGCCAGGAGGACGAGATGAAGGATGGAATTAATTGCTTGGAGATCAAAGGGAAAGGAGCTCACAGAGAGGGGGGGGATAAGCAGCATCCAATGCATCCCAATGAGCTGGAGCTCGGCTTTGCGTGCCGAGAGCCTCCCGTTATCCCAGGGGATGGAGGCAGCATCCCAAACCCCACGCCAGGGCAGAGAACACCTCCTGGCATCCATTCCCAAGCGTGGGGCACCCTCCTGAGCTCGGCCAAGCCCTGCTGTGCCCGTAGAGGATGGGAGGGAGATGCTTGAACGCCGGGTGATGCGGGGTGAGTTTTCCACCTGGAATTCCATCCCTGCTCGACCCAACCATGGGAATAGGCTCCAAACAGAGAGGTCTGTGGGTGCCTTGAAGGAAGAAGAGGAGCGATGCGAGGACATCCTCATCAGGGCATGGCATCCAAGGCATGGAGTAGATCCAGGGGAGGCAAAGCTCTAAGGTGCACCAACGGATGCTTGCTGCGCCTTCCTCTTCCCGTTGTGTCTTCTTCTTAGCATCCTTCATCTGAGCCCCTCGAGGGGACCATGGGATCAGCCAAGAAGCTTGAAAGAGGCACAGAAATGGGGATTCATCCCGTGTTTTTTTTGGCTTCTTTTTTATGTATTCCTGGCTGCTTTCAAGCTGAAAGGGAGCATCAGGGAGGACCACCACGGGATGCTGCGGCAAGGAACTATATTTGCATCTATGCAGTTATGCAACTTTAGGTAACTATATATAGGGGAATAACTTTATAGATGTACAAATATATCTTTATAGATCAAAATATCTATATATTTCATAGGACTTTATACAGGCAGAGCTCTGCTCATACGAAACCCTTGCACTTTGACTTGCACAATGAAGATAAAGACAGCGTTCACTCCAGGTTCAACCACTGCCCACCAAGCTGAACACAACAGCTCAAGCTGCCCCAAATGCAACCCCTCCTGTTTGTACTACGTAGACCAAGGCTGGAAGGCCATGGACCATATTAGACCATAGTAGAAGACTACACAGACCAAGGCTAGAAGACCATAGACCATACTAGAAGACTACACAGACCAAGGCTAGAAGACCATAGACCATACTAGAAGACTACACAGATCAAGGCTAGAAGACCATAGACCATGCTAGAAGACTACATAGACCAAGGCTAGAAGACCATAGACCATAGTAGAAGACTACATAGATCAAGGCTAGAAGACCATAGACCATACTAGAAGACTACATAGACCAAGTCTAGAAGACCATAGACCATGCTAGAAGACTACATAGACCAAGGCTAGAAGACCATAGACCATAGTAGAAGACTACATAGATCAAGGCTAGAAGACCATAGACCATACTAGAAGACTACATAGACCAAGTCTAGAAGACCATAGACCATGCTAGAAGACTACATAGACCAAGGCTAGAAGACCATAGACCATACTAGAAGACTACACAGACCAAGGCTAGAAGACCATAGACCATACTAGAAGACTACATAGATCAAGGCTAGAAGACCATAGGCCATACTAGAAGACTACATAGACCAAGGCTAGAAGACCATAGACCATACTAGAAGACTACATAGATCAAGGCTAGAAGACCATAGACCATACTAGAAGACTACACAGACCAAGGCTAGAAGACCATAGACCATACTAGAAGACTACATAGACCAAGGCTAGAAGACCATAGACCATACTAGAAGACTACATAGACCAAGTCTAGAAGACCATAGACCATACTAGAAGACTACATAGATCAAGGCTAGAAGACCATAAGCCATACTAGAAGACTACATAGACCAAGGCTAGAAGACCATAGACCATAGTAGAACACTACATAGGCCAAGGCTAGAAGACCATAGACCATACTAGAAGACTACATAGATCAAGCATAACCCTCATAGCCAAAGGACAGCTCTGCCACCTCCTCTATGATGCAGCCACACCATAGCAGGGGGAGCAGGTTTAGACGTGAGGGGTACATAGGAATGTCCATCAGCTGATGGAGAAGTCACCATCCACCCCGAAACGCAAACGGGGAACGGGGGCCCCTGTTTCCCTTGGCCCCCATCGCCAAGAGAGCATATGGTAACCAATGGGCACGAGCAAAGAGACAACCTCCAGTGAGCTTCGTTAGCATTCCAGCTGCTAACGAAGATGAAGACCAAGCAGCAGGTACCGACCCCAACCTCTTCCCCCTCCCCTCCTCAAACAGCAAGGAGAGCAGCCCATGAGCACGTCACAGCAGGCTAATGGCAAAAGGGAACACATGGAATGGGTTGGGTTGGAAAGGACCTGAAGAGCATCCAGTTCCAACCCAATGTCCATGGACTGGCCAGGGATGGGGCATCCTTGGGCAACCCATTCCTGTGCCACCCTCACAGTAAAGAACTTCCTCCTTAGATCAAACTGAACCCATCACCCCTTGTCCCATCACTCCATGCCCTGATGAAGATCCCATCTCCAGCATCCCTGCATCCCCTTTCAGACACTGGAAGCAATCCGATGTCCGTGCTCCTCTTGTGCTGATGCCAAACCCAATCTACTGCCCTTGTACCACTGGGATGGTGAAGGTTCCCATCACCAACCCTGTAGTGCAAAGCTGCTTAATCTCAGTTCTTCTTGGTCTCCTGCTGTCGCAGAGAGTGGGTTTAATGGGATGGGGATGGTGCTGCATCCACTCTTGCAACCAAGAAAAGAAGAAAGAGGCCTAAAAGTAGGTGGGAAGGAGGGGGGAAAACCCCCCCCATCGAGCAGCACAAATGCCTATGGGATAACGCAACCCCCTTTACTCCCATCCCTTTGCGCACATCGGGCCCCGCATCCGTCACCTCACCCACGAGCGCTCCTGCTGCGGCAGATGTGGCTGCCTTGAAGCCGTGCAGGCGGAGGGGGAAAGTAGGTCAGCGTTACTTGAATCCATCCCCAGCTGCATCCCTCGGGATGGCAGGGCTTCCTTAGCATCCCTGCCTTGGATATCCCCGCCTCCCGCATCCCTGGCGCTGCTCGGAGCTGATGCCCCAGCTTTCCAATGGGGATAAACTCCACTCTAGGGCTGCAAGGAATGGGAATAACGGGATAAAATCCCTATTAACATCACTCTAGTTGGACCTTGGGTGTTTCCTATTGGCCTCGTCCAAGCCCTTGACCCCCAAAGCCTGATTCTCTCCTATGGTAGCCACAGCGCGAAGACAGGGTTTCAAGGCAGCCATCAACAGGCAAACAACACCCAGGAGCCTGGAAGTTTAAACCAGCTCATTCCTTGTGTTTAAGGATGTGCTGGGATGAGGAATCTTCCTTACATCCTTGGGTAGGAAACCACAGAGAGCATCCGTGCTGCTTATAACAGCAGCGATCGGAGCTCCGGTCCAGGCTCTATCCAGGTCAAAGATGCTGCTGTGATGCACATCCCTAATTCCCAAGGCACTGATGCTGCTTTCTCCCTCTTTTTCCCGTGGGCATCCAAGTGATTTCTCCCTTTTCCTCCTTTAATCCTCAAAAAAAAAACCAACAAACCCCCATTCTCTGCATTTTTGAGGCAGAAAAAGGGTTAAATTGCACCTGAAAAGGACGTGATTTATATCCGTGTTTATCAGGCCGGAAGGTGCAGCCAGCTGGAAAACAGAAGGGAAAGGAAAACCGCTGGGCAAAGCAAGGTCGGAAAAGCCCTCCCCTTCTTTACCATGGAATTAAGTGAGGAAAGCTCCCATTGTGCCCAGCGAACGGAAGCGATGCAGAGGGAGCAATGCAAAGAGCTCCTTTAATTCCTGCCTTTCTCCAGCGCGTGGGTTTTCCATGGCATTCCCAACCCAAGGAATTCCCTTGTGCTGGGCAGTTGGTTGCTGCACCAGAGGCACGGCACAGGCGTTGAATGTAGAGGTGTGTGAGTACCACTGCGTGCATGCAATGGAGCATCTGAGGCCGAAGCCTGGACCTCATCAGCAACGGATGCGGGAGCAGAGGAACACTGGGGAAGTGGTGCCCTTCGAGGCCCTTTCCAAGCTATTTGGTGCTGTGGTTCCATGGAAGTCAGCTCCTAAATGGGAAGGGAAAGGGAAGGGGAAGGGGAAGGGGAGGAAAATGGAAGGGAAAGGGAAAGGGAAAGGGAAAGAGGAAAGGAAAGGAAAGGAAAGGAAAGGAAAGGAAAGGAAAGGAAAGGAAAGGAAAGGAAAGGAAAGGAAAGGAAAGGAAAGGAAAGGAAAGGAAAGGAAAGGAAAGGAAAGGAAAGGAAAGGAAAGGAAAGGAAAGGAAAGGAAAGGAAAGGAAAGGAAAGGAAAGGAAAGGAAAGGAAAGGAAAGGAAAGGAAAGGAAAGGAAAGGAAAGGAAAGGAAAGGAAAGGAAAGGAAAGGAAAGGAAAGGAAAGGAAAGGAAAGGGAGAGGAAGGGAAGGGAAAGGAAAACCCCATCATCACAATAAATACAAGAAGAGAACCTGAGCCAGCCTCACCCTTGCAGGCCAAGTGCTCCTTGTTGTGAGCATCCCTGCCTGGCCTGGGGCTTCCCCATCTGCCCCTTGGCTTCAGGAGCACCCATTCCCAAATGGGAACCAAGAGGAATGGCAGGAATTTGCCTGCTCACCCATGAGCAAAGGGGCTGTGCTGGCTCCAAGAGGCGTTTAAGAGCCTGGCTTTGCTTGCTGGGATGGGATGGGCTTGGAAGGAGAAGCGGCTGCGCGGCGGCCAAGCATCACCCCAAGGCACTGATTGAAGAGCGGGCACCCAATGAGCACCAATGAGGTGTAAGAATGCTCTCCTCTTGTCTTTTAAGAGGGCAGGGATCAAGCAAAGCTGCTCTTTCGCATCACCATCAAGTGTGCATCATCCCTGCGAGGATCTCGATGAGCACCAACGCAGGGGAGCAACCAGATGGCTGCATCCCAAGGATGAGCACGGAGCCATGAGGACCATCACGAGAAGGCTTTTCCTGCTTTGCTGCCTTGGGGCTCACAAACCCCAGCTCTTCATCCCCTGTTGAGCTACTTGTGGTCCATGGTACCGCAGTCACCCTGTACCCTTGATGTCAGGAGGAGCAGCACACTGAGATTCGATCCCCAGCATCAATGCCAAGGCAAATCCGTGCCTTTGAGCTTTTTAAGCCTATATTTGGGGTGCAAATGGCAGCAGAATGGAAGAAGACCGTGGCTATGTCCCATCTGCAGAGAGATGAAGGGAAAGCACACGCAAAGACTTCGCAAGGTGACCCCGTTGTGTCCGACGTGCTTGGAGATGGCTGTGGGTCAGGCTTGTGCTGTAGATGGTCGATGGTGATTTGCCCTCTATCAGCTTTGCCATCGACCCAGTTGTGGCCTAAAGGCTTCAAGGAGGAGGAGCAAAGGAAGGGCTCGAGGTGAGGTTGGATGGGGAGTTGAGCGAGTTCGAGGTACCTGTGCTCATTGGGCCATGTGGGGATCCTCATAGAAGAGAATCAGGGGGTGGATTGGGTTGGAAAGGAGCTGGAGATCACCCACCTGATGCCATGGGCAGGGATGGCTCGTGCTGGACCGGGTCACCCAAGGCTTCATCCAACCTTGGACACTGCCAGGGATGGGGCATCCAAACCTCCTCCATTCCACCCATCCCAGTGTCCCACTTCCTTACCTCCAAGCTGGGCTTCCCCTCTTCCAGTTGGACCCCATCACCCCTTGTCCTATGGCTCCCATCCCTGATGTAGGTCCCATTCCCAGCATCCTTGGTCCCCCCTTCAGACCCTGGAAGCTGCTTTGAGCTCCCCATGCACCTTCTCTCCTCCAGCCCCAATGGTCCCAACGTGACTCCCTATGGTGAGCATCCTTAAGGCCTCCTCTGGACCCGCTCCAGCATCTCCATATCCCTATGCTGAGGATCCTGGCTGCTGCCACCCTGAAATCAAGCCTCAGGGTCACAAACCCTGCTCTCCTTCCTTCTGCTCCCCCCATCTCCATGTGTGCAGCAGCTGAGCCCATTCGCCCTCCTCCTGCAATCCCTTCCTCCAAGAAGAGGGGGGATAATCCTTCCCTCGCCAAGGGAAACGATCCCTCAAGCCTGGTGCAGTCTGCCAGCGGAGCAGCTGGACCAGGAGCACGACCAGCAGGAGCCTGCTTGTGTCTCAGAAGAGGACCGTGCCCATTGCACATCGAGCCCCTCTCACATCTGTCTAACGCTGGGGCCTTCTCTTGACGAAAAAGGAGGGGTTTCGCCCCAAAACGGCGCTTCAAAACCTGATGGATGCGATGGGAAAGCTTCTCTGCACCACGGGAGTGTTGTAGTGAGACCGCTAGCGCTCCAGAAGATGCTATATTATAAAAGCACCATCTGTTTCTTTACATTTCCCTCCCATCTGGGTGTTTTCTGGAGGGATTTTATAGCTTTTTGTGGGTTTGTTTTTTTTTTTTTTTTTTTTGCGTTTTTCTATTTTCTAATTCCAAAGCAAAAAAAAAAAACAAAACCCAAACCACAAGGGCAGGAAATCCATTGGGAAGGGATGAAAGAACCCGAAGGGCATCCTTGAGATGCGACAGCCCCGGCAGGTGACTCCAGTGCGATGGAATTCATTCCTTCCGTGTAATAAACGGCTTCCCTTCAGCTGGGAGAGGGTAAAAGAGCCTGCTTGGGGTTTAAAGGAGCGTTTCAAGGGGCCACCGTGGGTGCTCTTTCATGCCACCGTGGGTGCTCTTCCTACCCCCCCTGCCCCATAGGATTCAATGAGGGGCAGGACAAAAGCACAGCAGGTCTCCTTTGTGCTGCAGAGGGGCCCGGAGGCCCCACAACACCGTTAATCCTCATGGTTTTCCCGGTGTTTTCCTCTCTTCCTGGAGCTGTGGGAGAAGAAACCCCCCCCCAATCACTGCATCCCATTGGAATCCTCAGTGCTCCACGGCAAGCGCTGCGATGGGAGGATGCGCCCCAGAGGAAAGCATCCTATGGGTCTTCCCCATATCAAAGCCTTGCATAAATACCTCAAAGCTGATCCCCCCCTCCAGCACCACCTTTTAAGCCTTTTGGGGAGCTACAAGGGCTGTATCACCACAGCTGATGCTCTAACAAGCCCATGTCCTCCATCCTCATGCCCATAGACATCCATTGATGGACACAGGCAGGGAATAAGACCTGAAACCCCTGTTCCAACAGTGCAACCATAAGAAGGAAAACACAGGGCAGGGGGTGAAAATAGGGGTCAGGGGGTGATAACAGGGGCCAAGAGATGGAAACAGCAGCGCTTGAAGGGCAGGACCAGTCCCCAAGCTCCTGGCTCGTCTAAAGGATGCTCGCCGTTATCCCGCTCCCCATCCTCTCCAGTTGGTGAGGACCAGGAAGCGATGCGAATAAGGAATGAGGAGGGATGCAGATGTTTGGCAGCCAACATCTGTAGCTGCTGCTCAGCAGAAGATGCTCGTGAAGCAAGAACACAGCAGCCCCAGCCACCGCTGCCTTTGCTCCCCCATCACATCTGGTCCTGAGAAGATGGGAGCTTTCGGGGCTCAAACCCCACGCCTTGCAAGAGGCAGGATCACCCCGTTTTCCTTGGGATAAGCCTTCTGACCCCCTTTGTAAGTGGATATAACCCTTTATCAGAGCCCCAGGGTTATACTTTGGGGTCCTTTTCTACAACGCAAGCGATGGCAGCACCGAGCATCCCACTTTCAGCGCATGGGGGAAGAGGTTGAAGAGGCAGAATAAAGCCCCAAGCTTCCACAAAGCTGGAAGAACGCCACCAGCACCGTTTATCACAGAACCTGGAGGTGATTACAGAGCATCCTCTCTTAAAGAGGAGAAAACACCCGGTCTTAAGGGCTCTTTGAGAGCAGAGGAAGGAGCTGCGTTGCAAATCGATGGCTGGAAGCCTGCAGTCAGTGCTTCAGATCAGTACCAAAGGATGCTCTTAAGGATAAGGGGGATTGAGTGCGGGTAGGAGGTTCCCATCTAGTTTAGATAAAGGAGGATAGGATGTGGTACCATTCACATGCAAGGAAATACCATGGCAAATGGAGCACGTTCAAGTGGGAACTGGAGCGTTTTGCTTGTGAGGCTCATGCTAAGAAGTTAGGAAGGAGAACACTTGGATTTGGGCACTTGTTCCTATACAAACCCATCCTTTGGCTTTGATCACCCTAGGGACAAGGGAAATAAGACCATATGGTCTTCCCTTGTCCTGTATATACGCTCCATTAAACCCCATTGAAGTCAGGGTTAGGGTTTACAGATGCTTAAATCTAGGCAAACTCCTCTGTCACTAATGGCTATGGCTTGAGGGGTATTCCTAAAACACTTCTTTATGATCCCATGGTGCCTATTGCCTTTAACAGCTTCTCTTTTAAGCTCCTTAAGCAACAAATCCCCATAAGCTTCCATGGGAAGAGCTTCTGAACGAGAAAGAAACACCCATACCCACGTTTTAGCCTTGATTTGGGGACCCATTTCCTTTCTTAAGCCATAAACCAGTCGATGGAAGGGGATGGAAACACGGATTTAGCTCCAAATCTGCTATTTGCCGATGTCCAGCCCTGAATTCCTGGGAATAAAACCCAAGGAAACCATTTATTTTGTAGGGAATTGGAGAATTGCCTATTTCCCACGTAGCAAATAGCCCCAAATGCTTTCAAGTCATCAACAGGCTAAACCTGGACCCAAACTGCTTCATGATGCTACAGGAGACATGAAGCAGATGAAGGCTCAGAAGTCGAATACACGGATGGAGGCCAGCCAAGGGCATGATTCCAATGGGATAGCTTCCATCCGTTGTCCAAGGCAGCATTTATAGGTGGAAAGGCACTTTGTAATAGGTAATAATAACAGGATCTAGTTCCAGTCGGGTTTCACAACTGCTTTCCCATTGGGATACTCCCGGTTGCGGTGTCTCCTGCAGAGACCAATGGAGCCCGGTAGCTGCCCCATCTACAACCAGCTCCTAAAGGCAGGGAAAAATGAGCATCTGCCCCTCAATTCTTGCTATTTCCACTCAACATGATTAATATTAACTCATAGTAATTATTAACCCTGACTAATTGTTAACCCTAAAACTCATGAGCTCATTCTTTGGCGTTGGGATCTCAACCCCAGCCGAAGACTCCAATGCATAAGGGGGTTTCTGTGGCTATAGATACACTTATACATGCATAAGGAGACTCCAATGATTAAGGAGGTTTCCTACTGGATCATTGGGTGGTTTTTACTTGTTCAAAGGGTGTTTTAAGGTGAAACCACGTTTCTTAAAGGCCTTATTCCCAACCATTGCGGTCACGGTAGCTGGGCCTTTTCAAAGGGTCTCTAACCTCATAAAGCACTGACTGGAGCGTGGCAGAGCCATTGAGTCCTGCGAGGGGAGTGGAGCCCACTAAAGGCAACGCAACGGAGGGGAGAGGGAGGCAGTGGAAACATCAGGAAGGAGGAAAACCTTCGGATGGGGTCAACGCGTTGCCTTGCGTAGGTGGGATCTCCCATTCTCCAAGCAGGACATCCAAGCCTTTTGGTAGGTGTTTGGGAAGGAAGCCCAAGCGATAGAATCAGGATCATTATTCCATGAGGAAGAGCCCTCAGCTTCCCAATATTGACAGCAGAAGCTCGGGAATGGAATGGAGAGTGGATATCGCGGGAGGCAGGAAAGGGGAAGGAAAAGGAGGAAGAGAGATCAATAGTTCCAAGGCCTTTCCACCTGCAAATCCAACAGCATCCCAAATTGCTTCAAGAGCATCCTCCCAGTCCCTCCTCCTCTTCACCCTTCGCTTGGATTTTGGTTGGGAGGACAAGGATGAAAGCAAAGGGCCACGAGGTCGTTGGGTATTGAGCTCTATGGGAATGACCACCAACCCAACACAGCCCAACGTATGCCATTAAGCCCCACGATGAAGCTAAAGTGAATTGTAGCTGTCGGAAGGACATGAGCCTTGACGTAGAAGCAAGTTTGGAGTCTTTGGGTTGGTTGGGTGTCCGCTTTCGAAGCGGGTTTGGCCTTAGATGCCGATGGGATGAGCGCTCCTATCCAACAAGGTGTTCAATCCCTCTGGATGAGAAGCTAACCAGGATAATGGAGCTGGTTCTGCCTAGCAAACACTATATGGACCCCCCCCCTTCCTAACAGCACTCCTAATGCTGGTTGTAAATCTCAGCTCGCTTAAACCCTAGGCAGAAATAAAGCACCATAGCAGCACGAGTTGTGCTTGGTTGGTGTAACTAGCCAAGGAATCTAAGCAAAAACCAGTTGCTGTGTTATTGCTGTGAAGCTGCCTCTGAAATGTCCCTTTTTTCATGAGAAATAAGGGGTTTTGGGGGGTTATTTTCAGTCCGTGCTGAACTTCAATCGCTTCCCATTGAATGGGATGCAAACACAAGGGGCTTTGCCCACTCTTTTCGACCCCTCCTTGCTGCAGTTCAGCTCAGGACAGGGCATTTCCACAGAGCAAAGGATGCTTCCTCCTCTCCCAGCTCAAACCAGACCCTATGGAGAGGGAAAAGATGCTCTGCGAAAGGACGTGGGTGTAGTGGGAATGAGGTTTGGGATGCTCAGCGCTGCCGGTGTTGCAAGCCCCGTTTAGCCCGAAACAGCACAAAACAGCCCCCCAAAAAAACCACCAATTTTCTGGTTATTGACAGGGGTTTCACATAGCTTGGGCCGCTCTGGGCTAGGCTGTGAAGCAGGATGAGGATGCAGGCTGTGGGTGCGAGCATCTTCCTAACCAGGCTAGGCTATGCAAGGCATAGAGGGAAAATAGAGATTCTGCTCACACGCACTCGTGCCAGTGTCTCCGACAGCTCGGAAGCCAACGCCGCGTGCTTGGAGATGGGATATGCACTTGCTATGCTTGCCCTAGTTTCCGTTCCCTTTACGTTCCAGAGCTGTGAACAGCACCAAGCCTTTTGCAGAGCCTCTTTACCCCATCCTCCCCAGGCAGAGCATCACTACCTCTTGGCAAGAGCATCATTAAAACCCGCATCCGTAGGGAAAACGAAGGGCGAGGGGTTATTCCCCGTGCTGCCCTAGCAAAAAGCATCCTTCCTCCTCCTCGCTTGGGTGATGGAAACACCAAGTAAAGCCCTGATGAGGAGCCAGCTTTTCGGATGGAGATGACAGCCTAAGTGCTCCTGGAAAAGGGCTCTAAGTGCTGCCAGCATCACGTATGTCACGATACAGAGCCTGGGCTGGGATTTGGCTTGCTTCTGTCTTGGTGCTGCCTTCCAGTCGCGATTGGGAAGCAAGCGGTTGGTCGCTGATGGATCTTACCTCCTCTTATTAAGAAGTGCAGCAGCAGGGTGTTAAAAATAGAATAACCTTCAGCATCTCAGCGAATGCCTCCCGCATACAAATCGAGTCAGAAGAGACAGATCCAGCGACGCTTTGCGTAGGCTTCATTTATCAGGGTCTCTTCCTTCATCTACGGCCTTTGCAAGCGCCCTAAATTGCCTCGGAGACTCCAAAACTCCCTGGTTTCCCTCTGGGAAACGGAACCCAAACCTCACACACGGCTCATTGTTTGCTTTCGTCGGCCGCTTTTCCTGCTCACCGGAGCGAACCTGGAAGGAGGAGGCTGGGGGTTGTACGGCATCACTTGGGAAAACTGCTGAGTCAGCAAACGGAGCTCTTGCTTCCCATGAAACGTGGGGTAAATCCCCCAGGATTTGAGCCTGGTGGTTGTGTTTTTTATCGATATGGCTATTTTAATGATTATTGAAGTGATTAAATGCATCTTTCCCTTATAAAGCTGCTTTAAAACAAGCGATTCGATTGGGGTGCTCCTTCGAGCCGATGCCCCCATCCCAGCTTCTCCAGCATCCCATTCCCTCAAGAGCTCTATAAACGCAAACTCGCTTTGCCAAAACCAGGGGGGGAAAGGGAAAAGGCAGGAAAAGGGGGGCAAAAAAAGAGGTTTCTTCTATGGGATGCTGTCTTCCACCCATTTAATGGGGGCCTTTCGCACGTCGCCTCCACGTGCGCGCCAGGAGGTGACTGTCAATGGAGATCCCTGCCATGGAATGAATGCAGGCATCTGCATACATTATAATATAGTATTATGTATATACAACAATATTAGATATATAAAGTGTACAATAAAATTATATTATAATTAGATATAAATATGTAATATATATAAAATGGGGGGTTGGAGCAAGATGATCCTATGGTCCTTTCCAACCCTAACTGTTCTATGATTCTCTATATGATATTATGATATAATATAATGATAATATAGATTTTTATCTAGAGAGAGATTTATATTTAATTTCTATTATAATTATGTATAAATATAGATAAATATGTAATATATGTAATATGGGGGGTTGGAACTAGATGATCCTACGATCCTTTCCAACCCTAACTGTTCCATGATTCTCTATATGATATTGTGATAGAATATAATGATAATACAGATTTTTATCTAGAGAGAGGGATTTATATGTATTTCTCTCTATATTTTCCCTAAACTGCTTGAATAAAAGCACATTTCTGCCCCATTTTCAGCTTCAACACCCAATACCCAGCCCGAAGCATCCTCTCTTTTGGGCGCTCACGAGGGATACACCAGCTTTTCAGGGCTGCTCTTCCACCTCTCCCATTGCAGAGTGACTCTTGCCCTTCTTCCCATCCATATGGGATGGGAGATCCGTAGTCATGCAGCCGAGCTTTTGCCTGCCTGGATTCCCTTCTCCTTGGGTTGTTTTGGAGACAACTCCTTTGAGTTCGGATGGGCAGCCCATTATCCCTGCGCACTCCCTGCTTTGCATAAGCTGCTATTAGCACCCGTTATACAAACGACTTAAGCTGGAGCTATTAGACCAAAAAAGGCCAGCTGATCCTCACCATCATGGTAAAAGAGCAAGGAAAATACCCCCAGGGCATCCGGCAGGCTCATGCAAGGGGAGCTTTACCACTCGATTTCCCATTGCTCCTTCAGCTCGTGCTCATAACGAAGCGAAAAGGGGAAGGGGGGAAATCTGCGTTTCTCTCCCCTTTCTCCCCATTAAACTGGTCCATGAATCAAGTTCCTCCCCAAGCCAACCTAGGAAACCCATCAGTAGGCGTTGAGTTGACCACAGGTACCCGGTACCCAACTCAAGAGCGGTGCCCAAAGGCTGCTTGAGGTCAAGTGGGATGCGGAGTCAGGTGAACCTGGTCCTCGTTGAGGCAAGGACCCTGCTGAGGAAAAGCAGAGCAACCCCATATCCAGATGCAAGGGGAGCAAGGGTCCACTTTGGGTCAATTGGGGCCTTCTGCATCACCCCCGCAGCATAGGGATGAATGGAGCCATTGGGTGCTCCTCAGGGATGCAAAGACATCCCCACAGCCGGAGTCGAGCCTCCCTGTTCTCAGCGGGAATCCAAGGAAGAGGCACAATTCCTTGCTGTAAAGCCCTCCTCAAGGGCTTCCCTTGGGCTTCCCACTTGCAGCTGAGACAACCACAGGCAGCATTTCATGTGCACGTCAGGGCTCGCAGTCTTTCCGACTGAATCATCTGCCACAGAGAGCTAATTTTATCAGGAACACGATCGTTTCCATGCCCATTTCAGTCCCGTTTCAGTCCCGTTTCATTCCCGTTTTCATTCCCATTTCCATTCCGTTTCATTCCCATTTCATTCCCATTTCATTCCCATTTGCATTCCCATTTCATTCCAGTATTAATTCCCATTTCATTCCCATTTCCATTCCCATTTCCATTCCCATTTCATTCCAGTATTCATTCCCATTTTCATTCCCATTTCATTCCTGTGTTCATTCCCATTTCATTCCCATTTCATTCCCATTCCATTCCCATTTCAGTCCTGTTTTCATTCCTGTTTCCATTCCCATTTCATTCCCATTTTCATTCTCATTTCATTACTGTTTTCATTCCCATTTCTATTCTCATTTCATTCCCATTTCATTACTGTTTTCATTCCATTTCATTCCCATTTCATTCCCATTTTCATTCCATTTCATTACCATTTCATTCCCATTTTCATTCCCATTTTCATTCCCATTTCATTCCAGTATTCATTCCCATTTCATTCCCATTTCATTCCCATTTCCATGCCCATTTCATTCCCATTTCATTCCTGTTTCATTCCCATTTCATCCCCATTTTCATCCCCATTTCCAATCCCCATTCCCAGCCTGCAGGTGAACGGAACCATCAGGCTTGCCAACCCTATTCAAGGGTCTTCCCAAGTGGATGGACCCATCCTGTTGGCTCCATCTGTCCCAAGCTGCTCTTGAGGGACCCGAGCAAGCAAGAAGGGAAGGTGGAGGTGCCTTCTCCCTATTTGCCCCCCTAAGATGCAGTGTTGGCTGCAGGACCTCATCCTACCCTTCCCTCAGCTCCCACCCAAGCCTCCCTATTGCTCCTGTGCCCATTCCCAAGGAGATGGATGAGGAGATCACCAATGGGAGGACAGATTTCCACCGAACCCGGTTCCTTTTATCCCTACCACCAGCTTCCATTCACCTGAGCATCATCCTTCCCCTGTCCATCAGCTCCCTCTGGGCTGCAGCCACTTCAAGGGGGACCACTCAGGTTGGGGCAATGAGGGAGGTAATAGAGAAGAAAAGGCCAATTCAGCTGAACGAATCACTTGCCATTAAGGCACACAAGCTGAATTATACCAAATAAACCAACCTGGAACTCCAATCCAGCACCTTTGCTATGACCCTTCCCTGTTATCCTTACCTCCACGGTCCCTTCTAGTTCCAATCACTGCTGAGACACTGATTGGATAGATTGAGAGGCAGTGATTGAAGATAGAAGCCTTCCTCTCCACAGCTCTTCAACCCAACAGCGACTCTCATAGCTTCAGGATGTGATTGTTTTACCCCCGTCTCCTAACCCTAACCCTAACCCTAACCCTAACCCTAACCCTAACCCTAAACCTAACCCTAACGCTAACCCTAACCTTAACCCTAACCCTAGACCTAACCCTAACCCTAACCCTAACCCTAACGCTAACCCTAACCTTAACCCTAACCCTAGCCCTAACCCTAACCCTAGCCCTAGCCCTAACCCTAACCCTAACCCTAACCCTAACCCTAACCCTAGAGATCCGAGGTAGGAAGACCAATGGGGTCGGTCTGTCCATCCTCCAGCCCTACAGCACGTTCTGCCCTGTTCAAATGCAAGAACCAAAGCGTTATTCACTCATTAATTAATTAATAATTCATTCATTAACGTTTGCAGCCTGACAAACTTCACTCCCTGGTGCATTGCCCTGCATGGGAATGGGAGCATGATGCGTGCAGTACTTAATACCTTAACCACTCGATTGCAATTGCTTTCCCTGGGTGTTATTTACATACCAAAGGCCCCCGACCTTGCTGTCTGAAAGCCAAATGAGCCCAGCTCGCATTGAGAGGGGAGATTATCCCTTCCAAACCCCATTGAAAGACAATCTCGCCTCCTTTAGGCCTGATGCATGAGCCTGTCAATCCTTTCTGACCGCTCCAGGGCAGCATTAGGGAGGAATTCCAGTGCTCAACTGCCTTGGGTTTGAGCAGCACAGTCAGATAATGAAGACAAACGCCATGATATGGCAAATCAAAGCCATGAGAGCCAGTGAAAAGCGAGCTGTTCCTTCCATCAGCTTCAAGCAGTGACTCGCATCCGTGGGGGAATAGGGTGCTTATCTTGCCTGATGTTGGCTGCAAAGGGATGCATCCCGGTGGGGTTGGTACCCAAGCAGCAGAGCCTGATGCTCCACGACTTGGCCTTGAGCATCGCGTTGCGCTCTATGGGGAGAAGCTGTTTCTGATGTCATTGCAGCAGAGCAAGAGCTCCCAAACATCGTGGTTGCTGCTTCCCCTGTTCCCTTTGAGCTAAAGCCCTCGCTGCCAGCCACGATGCTCTAACAGCTACCGGGTCCTCTGAGGCCACCATGGCATCATCTCAGTGCTGGTTACGTGGTGGAAGCCTTTGGCATCAAGGGACAGAGGCAAACGAACCAAATGGGCTTTGATACGGGAGCATCATAGACCGAACGCTCAGCCCCTTGCTGTCAGGGGTACTCAGATGAGTCTAAGAGACCCGATGTGATTTAGGGACCAAACCCAGAGCCTGATCTTCCCCCTCCGAGTCTACTTCCCCCCCTGTCCCAGCAATGCACAATGAAGAGCAAAGATGCAAGACCTAGCAAAGATCTGCATCGCTGTTGGCTCCCAGGTCAGATGCTTCCAGGTGATAGACAAAACAGCATCCGAATGAGACAACGTGAGGATGGAAGCATCGCTGGCACTAACAGCTTTACATAAAGCCCTGGCAAACCAATCCAGGTCTCACCCAACCCACGTCAGGCTGTTTTCAACGCCTTGGGTCCATCCTATTTACCTCCATTGCCCCCCCCCCCCCCCCCCCAAAAGAAACAGCTTCTGGATAGGAGGACCACACGTTCCTTTCCCACTTTGGCCTTCGGATGCCATTGCTTTCCCTTCTGCTGAGCTCCAGGTCCCTGTGAGGAACCACAGCAAACCCAGCTCCAAGGCCGGCGACGGAAGCGCTCCTCCACCCGCATCCGAGCATCCCTAGGAAGATGCAGTAGGCGGTGCGGTGAAAGAGGGCCCGCCGAGGCGAGATCAATGGGCTTGGTGGACCTGCCTTCTCTCCTTTGCAAGAAGAAAAGCTCGTTGAGGGGTTGACATGGCCACCAGCTGCAGCGTGGGCCACGTGGGGCACTCCACAAGGGGTAGAGCCCCTCGTGAGGCGTAAGACGCGCTGGAGCCCTGTGCGCACCTTGCAACGCATTGGAAGGTGAGCAAGAAGAGGAGTTGGGGTCCAAGGACCTTCTCCTGCAGCAAATTAACCAATGTGGTAGGAAAGACCACGTCCAAACCAATGGGAACCCTGCGACCAAGCCCAGTACGAGAGAACCCAAGGAGAGGACCAGGCAACGAGCGATGGTTAAAGAAGAGCACCCCAATAGCGTGGGGCAGGTTGGAGAGCAGCAAAGCAAGGGCCACAGAGGGGGTTAGACCAACAGGAGCAGTGGAGGGGGGATCTCGAGGGGCTGTGGCTGCCTTAGTGCCCTCACAGGGACCAGTTCTCAGGTGCAAGACACTTCCACCCTTCCATGTGCTGGGGAGGCCTCTGGTGCTGATGCCACCATGCAGAGGAGCCTTTTGGAAGCAAGTTATTCCTTCCAATGCACAGAGAACCTTTAACAAGGTCTCCTTGGACGTCATCAATGAAGAAGAATCGCTCCCTATGGAAAAGGCTTCTCCAGACCGAGAGAGCAATGGAATCGATGGGCTGAGATGAAAGCAGTCAACGCTTCCACAAGCGAGCCGAGGGGCTTTATGGAGGCCAGGAGATGAGGATGCGATCGCAAAGAGTATTTCTCCACTTCCTTCTCTCCATAAAGAGCCACCGAAGGGGAAAACCATGGCCTCATGGGATGGGTTGGGTTGGAAAGGAGCTTAAGATCATCCCCTTCCAACCCCGCAACCGGAGCTTGGCAACCGACATCGTTGGTAACACAGCGTGAAGATGCTGGGACTCAAGCTAAGCCAAGGTGAACCAGAAGCAAAGGAAACTGAGCCAAGGGGCAGATGCCAAGCTAAAGATGATAAAGATAAGGTAAAGATGATAAGATAAAGGGTTAGGACGTGGGCATTAGAGAGTCTTCACATTTCCATCTTAACATTTAAAGGCCTGAAGCAGAGAAGGGTGCTCCGATGCGCGGTGATTCATCGCACAAAGGAGCATCTCCAGCCACCTCTTGAAGGAGCTGCCACAATGCACTCGGCCTGTTATTAGCTCAACGAAGGCATGGCAACAGGTACTGAAAGCCACGAAGCCCCAATCGGCTCCAATTGGTTACCACAGCGATGGGTGAGTGGGTACCAAGGGGATGACTTCAAGCTGTTATCCAGGCCTGGCTCTTCAATGGAAGAGGGGCATCGGAAGCAATGAGGTGCTAATGGCCCTTCATTAACTCATTAAAGCCCTGTTGTGTTAATCCTACTGATGTGCTCCGGTCTCTTTATAGCCTCAATACCTTGCATGGGTCCTTCACCCATCAAAGGATCATTTCTCCCCCCACCAAAGGGCCTCATTTGCTGTTTCCCACAGGCAAGAACCAAGCTGGGGAGTCTTGAAGGCCGAGATGGGATGCCTTCCCCATGCTAACGCCAATGGAATGGTTCGGATTGGGAATCCTGCCCTGCTTTCCTTCTGCGTAGCCCCAAAAGCCGACTGCTCCGGTCTCTTTATAGCCTCAATACCTTGCATGGGTCCTTCACCCATCAAAGGATCATTTCTCCCCCCACCAAAGGGCCTCATTTGCTGTTTCCCACAGGCAAGAACCAAGCTGGGGAGTCTTGAAGGCCGAGATGGGATGCCTTCCCCATGCTAACGCCAATGGAATGGTTTGGATTGGGAATCCTGCCCTGCTTTCCTTCTGCGTAGCCCCAAAAGCCGACTTCTCCCGTAGAGGAGTGAATCCTGCATCCTCGGCTCTCCTCCGCCAAGCCAGACGCCAATAACAGCTTCTAATTTGGAAGCCATCAGGGATGCAAATGAATTCAGATTGCAGCTCCGAGAAGCACGGCTCCTCCCCGCTTCCAATGCCTCCAGCCTCCAGACATCAACAGGCACGGATGCGCGCGGCGAGGCCAACGCGCAACTGGAGACCGGGGATGAGGGGGGGAATAGGAGGCGGTGTTCCCATGGGAAGGCTGAATCTGAAGGGCACCAGCTCCAAATGAGGTCAATGGGGCTGAAAGGGCCGCAAGGGGCTGAAACCTGAGCCCAAAAGTCACCTGAGCATCTCCAAGGGTGGCATGGGTACCGCCATGGACCACCATGGACCACTGCTGCCTTGAGCGCTGCCGCAGCATCCTTGGGCAACCCATTCCAATGCCTCAGCATCCGAGCATCCTTATCTCCAAGCTGCACCCCTTGTCCCATCGCTCCACCTCCAGCACCCTTGGAGCCCCCTTTGGGTACCAGAAGATGCTCTGAGGTCTAAAGTGGTAAACAGCAAGCAAAGCCTCCCAAAAAGGGCTAAATAAGGGGAAGAAAGGTAAAAAGCAGGAGCTTTAAGGTGCACTCGGGCTGCTGAAGCTCCTAGGGAGCAGTTGGCAGGCTGGGAAAGGCAATGGCAAGCATCTCGTGGTACCCACGGAGCACCTTCCTGTGTTATCCCAGCCATCAGATGAGGGAATGCCCTTTCTCGTCGTGCGATTGCACACCCATCAGCCTGGATGTAAAATAAAGTAAAATGAAATGAAATTAAATAGAATACAGTTGAAAAATGAAATAAAAATTAATTAAAGAAAACGAAATAAAATACAATTAGAAAATAAAAAGAGTAAGAGAAAAATAAATGAAATAAAATAAAGTAAAATAAATAAATAAAATAAAGTAAAATAAAATACAATTAAAAAATAAAAGAAAAAAATGAAGTCAAATAAATAACTAAAATAAAGTGAAATAGAATGAAATTAAATAAAACACAATTAATAAATAAAATGAAAATAAAAAATGAAATAAATAAAAATAAAATAAAGTAAAATAAAATAAAACAAAATAAAGTAAAATAAAATGCAAAATAAAATAAATAAAATAAAATAAAGTAAAATAAAAATAAAATAAAGTCATTAAAACAAAATAAAATAGAAAAATAACATGAAATTCAATGCAATTAAGTAAAATAAAATAAAACCTAAACTAAATAACTACAATAAACTGCAATAAAGCAACCCAAAGCAATGGCTGACCCCAACCCATCCGGTGGCACGAGGCCCACTCTAAACCCCCGGATGGAGAGGACCAGTGGAGGGGTCCCTAAAGAAGGGGCAGGGGGAGGTGAGGCCCCTTTGGGCTCTGTGTTAGTGCCCTGGGGCCAGGCTTGGACTCGATGATCCCAACTGCATGGGATGCAAGCAAGCCTGGAAGAGGATTCCATACGGAAGAGAGAATTCCACATGGAAGAGGATCCTGGACCCATTTCCCTCATCCCAGCCCCTCGTCCGGATGCCAACACCCCTCCATGGACCCATTAGAGCATCCCGATGTGGAGAGCACTGATGGGCAAGCCGAGGGGAAGATGCTGCTGGGATGCACCTCTTCCAGCCTGCCCCATCCTGGCCTTAGCATTCATCCTTAGGAGCATGAATCACCCCTCCAGATATTGCCTGTGCTTGGCATGACCAAGATGTGACTCATGGGAGAGCGAGGATCCAGCAGCAATTCCCCTTCCACGAGCATTCCACGGGGTGGGAATTGTGCCGCGGCCTCTAACGGAGCTACGCAGGAGACGGGGATGCTCCGTGGGCCGTTATCCCTACCAACACACGAGGGGTTGGTGTAAAACAAAGGAAAAACCCCTCTTTAAATCCCTTCTGTTTCCAAATCCCAGGGTTTGGCTTTGCTTTGACTGAAGCACAGCAAAAAAAAAAAGAGGATTTTTAGGGATTTTGCTTCCATGGATTTCTCCCCACAAGAGGCCCTAAGCAAAAGCACAGTGACCCTGTGCAGCAGCATCCCTGCTCCACGCTTGTGCTCCTAAACTGGGATCATCCATAGGGAATAACTGCCCCACACTGACCCAACACAAGGAGGGGTCCAAGACCCTTTGGAGCCCTTGAGGTGCTCTTTGGCTGTGGACCAGGATGGAACCATTTGGGTTGGGAAAAAGCCCTTTAGGTTGAGTCCAATCCTAAACCCATCACTGCCGAGTCCACCACTGAACCTTGCCCCTTGGGGTCCCAAGGTCTAATTACCCCCAGGGATAATGACTTGAGCACTGGGAAGCCTGTTGGGTGATGAGAAGCCCCCCCTCCATGACCCAGCTTTAATGTGTGCATCTCCATAAGGGCATGGAGGGGATTCTCCCCCTCTATCCCCATGGTAGGGGGCTGGAAGTGGGTGCTCTTTAAGTTCCCTTCCCACTCAAACCACTCTGCGGTGCCGTGATTAATTCCTTGCCTCTCAATGGGGGATGCTGCTCCCTGCATCCCAACACCGGACCATGGGGATGCTCCGTGGGTACCACTCGGGCAGGGACTGCATCTCCCTCTCTGGTCTCTGAATCACTGGGGGATGCTGCTCCCTGCATCCCAACACTGGACCGCAGGGATGCTCAATGGGTACCACTCAGTACCACATCTCCCTCTCTGGTCTCTGCATCACCAGAGGATGCTGCTCCCTGCATCCCAACACCGGACCATGAGGATGCTCTGTGGGTACCACTCAGGCAAGGACCGCATCTTCCTCCCTGCTCCCCACATCACTGGGGATGCTGCTCCCTGCATCCCAACACTGGGCCATGAGGATGCTCCATGGGTACCACTCAGTACCACATCTCCCTCCCCGGTCTCTGCATCACCAGAAGATGCTGCTCCCTGCATCCCAACACCGGACCGCAGGGATGCTCCGTGGGTACCACTCAGGCAAGGACCGCATCTTCCTCCCTGCTCCCCACATCACTGGGGATGCTGCTCCCTGCATCCCAACACTGGGCCATGAGGATGCTCCATGGGTAGCACTCAGTACCACATCTCCCTCTCTGGTCTCCGCATCACCAGAGGATGCTGCTCCCTGCATCCCAACACCGGACCATGAGGATGCTCCATGGGTACCACTCGGTACCACATCTCCCTCTCTGGTCTCCGCATCACCAGAGGATGCTGCTCCCTGCATCCCAACACCGGACCACGAGGATGCTCTGTGGGTACCACTCAGGCAAGGACCGCATCTTCCTCCCTGCTCCCCACATCACTGGGGATGCTGCTCCCTGCATCCCAACACTGGGCCATGAGGATGCTCCATGGGTACCACTCAGTACCACATCTCCCTCCCCGGTCTCTGCATCACCAGAAGATGCTGCTCCCTGCATCCCAACACCGGACCGCAGGGATGCTCCGTGGGTACCACTCAGGTAAGGACCGCATCTTCCTCCCTGCTCCCCACATCACTGGGGATGCTGCTCCCTGCATCCCAACACCGGACCGCAGGGATGCTCCGTGGGTACCACTGGAGCAAGGACCGCATCTCCCTCCCTGGTCTCATGCTGCATCCCAACACTGGACCACGAGGATGCTCCGTGGGTACCACTCAGGCAAGGACCGCATCTTCCTCCCTGCTCCCCACATCACCAGAAGATGCTGCTCCCTGCATCCCAACACCGGACCACGAGGATGCTCCGTGGGTACCACTGGGGCAAGGACCGCATCTCCCTCCCTGGTCTCATGCTGCATCCCAACACCGGACCACGAGGATGCTCCGTGGGTACCACTCAGGTAAGGACCGCATCTTCCTCCCTGGTCCCCACATCACTGGGGATGCTGCTCCCTGCATCCCAACACCGGACCGCAGGGATGCTCCGTGGGTACCACTGGAGCAAGGACCGCATCTCCCTCCCTGGTCTCATGCTGCATCCCAACAGCGGACCACGAGGATGCTCCGTGGGTACCACTGGGGCAAGGACCGCATCTCCCCCTCTCCGGTCTCCGCACCGGGGCTGCGGCCATCGGGCGGGGCGGGGCGGGGCTGAGCCTCCTTCCTCCCCCCCTTCCTCCTCCTCTCTTCTTCCTCCTCCTCCTCCTCCTCCTCCTCCGCCGCCGCTGCGCGGAGCCGGGGCGGGGCGGCCCCTGCGGCAGCGGCGCTGCCCGGCTCCGCCGGTGCGGGAGGCTCCGCCGTTACCGACCATGGGAGGAGGAGGAGGCGGCGGCGGCGGCGGCGGCGATGGAGGCGGCGGCGGCGGCGGCGGCGGCGGCGGCGGGGGGGGCTCAGCCGAGGTGATGCCGCCCCTGTAGGCTCGCAACGGGAGAGGTGAGCGGGGGGGCTCCGGTCCCCGTTAGCGGCCCCATCGCGGTGCGGGATGGGGCAGGGGGTGATGGGGGGGAGCAAGCGGTTCTCCCCCCCATCCATCCTCCCATCGCATCCCTGCGGAGCGGGGGCCCTTCAGCGCTGCTTCTCTGCCGCCGGCCCTTAGGGTGATAAATTGCAGTGTCACCGCCCTGCTCCATGGAGCGCGCTTCCCGAGGCCGGGATCCACCCTTCCCAGCCGCTGGAATGCTGCGGAGATCCAGGGGATGGATGCTTGCAAGGCACGGGGGTTGCTAGCGAGGAGCATCCCTCCGTGGGGTGTGTGTGTGTGTGATGAGGTGCTTGTGGATGCTTCCATCCCGGTTTGCGTTCCCTATGGAAGCGGGCAGCATTCCCTGCTCCCTTCCAATCCCGGTTCAATGCAAGGCTGGCAGCCGGCGCCCGATGCCTATAAGTCAGCGCCGGGGGTGACCGGCTGTGTCATTGAGGCTGGCGGAGGTGATTCCCGACGACGGGAATGGCAGAGCCCATGGAGCCGGATGGAGAGCAGGGAGAAACCCCTTGGGATGTGGGTCTGTGCTTCGGCAAAGGGAGGGCTCGCCCTACAAGAGCCCCATCGTCTCCGAGCAGAGCTCAACACATGGACCTATGTTAGCGCTCAGCAGCTGTGATTGAAAACTCTTGCACGTAGGCTTAAAACCCCCTTCTTTAGCCTTAAAAGACCAGAAACCAGGTGGGATTGTGCTCAGCGCAGAGCTTATTTGCGCCGGATGACCCCAGTTCACCAAAACCCGCCCGTTTTCCCCCCTTATTTTGGGGTGAAAAGCGCTGGTTTTCGTCTCCCCTTTCCCCCCTTATTTTGGGGTGAAAAGCGCTGTTTTTCGGCTCCCTTTCCCCCCTTATTTTGGGGTGAAAAGCGCTGGTTTTCGGCTCCCCTTTTCCCCCTTATTTTGGGGTGAAAAGCGCTGGTTTTCGGCTCCTCTTTTCCCCCTTATTTTGGGGTGAAAAGCGCTGGTTTTCGTCTCCTCTTTCCCCCCTTATTTTGGGGTGAAAAGCGCTGTTTTTCGGCTCACCTTTTCCCCCCTTATTTTGGGGTGAAAAGCGCTGTTTTTCGGCTCCCCTTTCCCCCTTATTTTGGGGTGAAAAGCGCTGTTTTTCGGCTCCCCTTTCCCCCTTATTTTGGGGTGAAAAGCGCTGTTTTTCGGCTCCCCTTTCCCCCTTATTTTGGGGTGAAAAGCGCTGTTTTTCGGCTCCTCTTTTCCCCCTTGTTTTGGGGTGAAAAGCGCTGGTTTTCGGCTCCCCTTTCCCCCTTATTTTGGGGTGAAAAGCGCTGTTTTTCGGCTCCCCTTTCCCCCTTATTTTGGGGTGAAAAGCGCTGTTTTTCGGCTCCCCTTTTCCCCCTTATTTTGGGGTGAAAAGCGCTGGTTTTCGGCTCCCCTTTTCCCCCTTATTTTGGGGTGAAAAGCGCTGGTTTTCGGCTCCCCTTTCCCCCTTCTTTTGGGGTGAAAAGCGCTGGTTTTCGGCTCCCCTTTTCCCCCTTATTTTGGGGTGAAAAGCGCTGTTTTTCGGCTCGCCCCTGCCTTTCCCCGTCGCTAAGCGGGGTGACTCCAGCGTCGCCGCAGGCAGTGCAGCATTTCCCCCCCCACATCTTCTTGCTTACCTTGCGCTGACCACGAGAGGGCCCATCCTGCTCCCGGCTCCGGGGCTGTGCGCTCTGGAACGGGGCTGCTGAGCGCTGGATCCGTGCTTTTCCCAAGGGACGATCCCATCCTCTGCCTCTTCTGATGCTCCCCAAGGACCTCAAGGTCACCCGCTTCCACCCATGGGCTGGCCCATGGCACCCAAGGCCGTTGTAAGGGAGCAAGGACCCCATTATGGCATCACCCCCCCCACCCCATTCCTAGAGCCACCCATCGCCAAGCCCGAACCTTGCGTTGGGAAGAAGCAACGCGTTTAGGATGCTCCAAGAAGGACGCGGGTGCGTTCGCGCCGGAGACGAGCGCGGCCCATTCCCATGCCTTGGAAAGGCAACGGGGAGCCATTCCCATCTCTTCCAAGGACTTCTACCCACCAGGGCTGGTGGTGGTGGGAGGTGGGAGTGGGGTTCCCTATGGAGAGAGGGGATGAAACGGCTTCGCATCCCATCAGGCCCCATCAGGATGATGGATTGCTCCTGCTTGAGGATGGAAGCCAGCGAAGAACGGGCAATTGCCTTGGATTAAATAGGAATTAAACGGCTGTGTGCATGTATAATGATGCATCTACTATTATATATATATATAATGCCATTTGATATATATATAATGCTATTATGTATAATAATAGTATCACTTATTATGCATATAATATAATGATATAGAATAGATATAATATCATGATATATAGAATAATTCTAGAATAAAATATTAATAAAATAACATAATATTATATGTAGTAATATTATTAATAATATTATATATATAATCCCCAGTAGGTATTAAATGACTGTGTGTATATATAATGATATATATACTATTAGATATATCAAATGCTATTTTATATATAATACTATTATATATAATAATAGTATTATATATTATTATTTATTATTATGTATATAATAATAGAACAAAATAATATAATAATATAATAATATATTATTATATATATAGTGATGTTATTAATAATATCATATATATAATCCCCATCCCTTCATTTCAACCATGACCATCGGAGTTCTCGGTTCAGGGCAGAGATTTCTCCTTTAACTTTGGAAAATGGAGCAAAAAGGAGCCATAAATCAGCTTTATTCCTCCTGTAACAGAGGAAACCTCCCTATGGATCCCATACAGGGAATTCTCTGCTCCCTGTCCTCTCCAGAGAGGAGCTGCACTGGTTCACTTCTCTTTACGACACCTTTGGTGTTGTTTCCCCTCCTCTGCCCCACTCTCAACCCTGTTCTAGGTGGGCAAAGGGACAACCCTGAGCCCCAAAGGGACAGGAATTCCCTATGGAGCAGAGCAGCTCCGGAATCAGTGCCTGTTCACTTCTAATGGATAACAATGGCCCTTCCAGCTGGATATCGAGGATCCCGGAGCCCTGTCCTATGTGTGCTGAGGGCAATCCTGCACAGTTGGGTGACTGATACCCTTAGGGATGATCTGGGCCACCCAATTGGTTTCAGGCAGGCTTTTAAAGACTAAAAGTGGGCAGGTTTGGTTAAATTTGGGCCTATTGTCTCTATTGGAGGGCGCAATTCCTGGGGTACCAAAAAAGAGGATTTGGGAGGCCTTCCTTTGTCCCATTCTCATCTTCATTCCCAGTGCTCATTCTCAGACAGTTCAGAGCAGTTTCCACTCCTATATTTAACTCAACCTATCCCTAAGCCTAACCCTAATCCTATATCTACCCCTACCCCTAAACCTAACCCTATCCCTACCCCTAACCCTATCCCTAACCCTAACTCTAACACTAACCCTAACCGTATACCTAACCCTAACCCTATCACTAACCCTAACCCTAACCCTAACCCTATCCCTAACCCTAACCCTATCCCTATCACTAACCCTAACCCTAACCCTGACCCTAACCCTATCCCTCTCCCTATCCTTAACCCTAACCCTAACCCTGACCCTAACCCTATCCCTCTCCCTATCCTTAACCCTAACCCTGACCCTAACCCTATCCCTATCACCATCCTTAACCCTAACCCTATCCCTATCCCTATCCTTAACCCTAACCCTATCCCTATCCCTATCCTTAACCCTATCCCTAACCCTAACCCAGGCTTCAGCCCTGCTTTTCTCCCCCTTGCTGTCTAAGGCGAGGTGGGATCGGCTCCCACATGGATGCGCTTTGGGGTTTGGAAGCGGATTCATCTGGGATGAGCGCTGGGAGCCCGGTTTGGGATGGGAATCACAACCATTGAGGAGGAAACCTCAGCCGGGCTCTGGTTCAGCTTGGCTTCAAGCACCCATGGTGGGCAAGCAAGAGGAAGAGGAGGGCTGGGGGGGGAATGGGTGCCTTCCTCTTCACAGGGGCTGGGGGGCAGCTCTGGATCATAGCACAGGGGTGATGGGGGGTCTGCTCTGGCTTTATGGAAGGGGGTTCTAACATATATCATTATATATGGATATATAACTTATATAATTATATATGGATAGCTAATACATAGAATTATATATGGATAACTAATATATAGAATTATAAACGGATATATAACATACATAATTATATATGGATAGCTAATATATATAATTATATATGGATGTCTAATATATATAATTATATATGGTAGCTAATATATATAATTATATATGGATGGCTAATATGTATAATTATATATGGATAGCTAATATATATATATAATTATATATGGATATCTAATATGTACAATTATGTATGGATACCTAATATATATAATTACATATGGATGTCTAATATATATAATTATATATGGATATCTAATATGTACAATTATGTATGGATATCTAATATATATAATTACATATGGATGTCTAACATATAATTATATATGGATAGCTAACATACATAATTATATATGGATATATAATATGTAATTATTAATAATGTAATGTAATATACATAATTTTATATAATGTGATGGATATGTAGATAATTATAATATGATGGATATATATAATTATATATAATAATATAATGGATATATATATATATATAAGGTGGGGCTGGAGGTGCAGCCTGTCTTTCCTATTGGAAGAAGACTTTCCATGGTGGGGCTGGAGGTGCAGCCTACCTTCCCTATTGGAAGAAGACCTTCCATGCTCATGCTGAAGTCTCTCTTTGTGCTGCTGGCCTACTTCAATCACCTTCCCAAGCCATCTTTATGCTCACAAGGGGCATTTCCCCTCATTTCAGTGGCTTTGAAAGCACTTTGGCCTTTGCTCATCCCTTTTAGGTCGTGACCGAAGCCACGGAGATCGGGGGGTTAGACCCGGTGTGCTTTGGAGCTCCCATTGCAATCCCTATGGATTTATGGCACGAAACAGGTTAAAACCTGTGCTCTGTGTTGGGCTTTGGTATTCCTAATCGATGATGATGGGAAACATTGCTTTTGGAGGCCCTTGTATTCCTGCCTGATCGATAATGATGGGAAACGCTGCTTTTGGAGCGCAAGCCAAGCGTGGACAAGAGCTCATGACCATGAACTCAACCCAATGTCCCCAGGGCTCCCTCCCTCAAGGGTTTGTAGGCTATGGGAGAGAAGTGGGGCTGAACCAACACCCATTTCCTTCTCTCGATGGGTTTAAAGCACCTCAATGTCCCCAGACGCCGTGCCGGCGATGTCCTCCGCGACACGGTTGAGCGACGGACTCGGTTGGACTCAATGGAAGGTCATCCCCAACCTGTTTTATTCCCTGCTCTTGTTGCTCGAATGGGGCCCGTTTCCTTCTCCTCCCACCCCAAGAGCCTCAAGGCATGGCCTCGCTCCTTGTTCCCAGCTGGAACGGAGCGCGGTGCCATGGATGACGTCCTCATCGAGTGGGAAATAGCCATGCCGTTGGGCCGAGAGCCATCCCATGGCTCAAAACCACCTGATTTTGACCCTTTTTTGCCTTCTATTTTCAACACAATCATGAGAGCTTTGGTTAAACCTCAGTTTATTGCCTCCATTGGAGCGTGCCCTCCATAGGGTCTCCTTCCACGCCGAAACGCGAACAGCGTTCTTGTCCCCCCTGATGGCTTCTCAGGGCCAATTCTGTGTCATTAGTCAAGGGTGCTCAGGGCAACATCATCTCCATTGCATTTAATGCTTCGAAAGCTGACAACGGAGGTGGGGAAGCTGAGCAGTGGTTATGGAACGTGCTCTCGAAGGGGATGCTCTCTTGAGGAAGCCTCTTCCAACCACCCAAAGTTGCTTCTTTTTGTAGCCCGTAACGCTGTGGGGAGCTCACAGGGGCTTTCTGAAGGGCTTTTGCTCCATGGAAACCTCAGGATTGGTGCCAGAAATGGGTTGCAAATGGGTTTTGGCCCTCAATATCTACGGCGCGAAGCCAATGGGTAACATCGAAGAGCATCGCTCGCTCCTCTTATCCCATGACCGCGTACGGGAGGATAAGAGGGTTAGGTTTGGACTTGTGCTTTCCAACGAGCCTTCAGATGTCAATGGAGCCTCTTAGCACTTAGAAACCAGCCAGATTTGCCTCCCCCCCCCCCCTTTTCACAGCCATTTCTATGCCTGAAGCCACAGACCTGAGAGCACCCCCAAATCCTACTGATGCCATCAGCAGCCCTACCCGACACCGAGGTGATTATAGAGCTCCCAGTTGTGCTGTGTTGGCACATTTCTCCCCTGCCTGGGATGAAACACGATGCATTAAATCAGGGCATCATCAGCGTTGTCTCTATTTGTCCTACTTAGTGTTAGCATCCTCTCTTCTCTATTAACCCCTCAGTGGGCGTTCGTAGGTTCAGATGGTTGGGGGGTGTTTTGGCTTGGGTGGTTTTGGGGTGTTTTTAAGTAAAAGAACGATTTGGGGGGGCTGAAAGAGGCTGATTTCAGGTGAATTTGGGGCAGGTGGATACAGAGGTTGGATTTATGGGTCTTTTCTTCTCAAGTTGAGATGCCAGAGCACCAAGCAGCACCTAAATGGTAAAGCTTTTTATTCCTTCTCTCTTCCTAAGGGTCAATGCTTCCTTAGAAATCCCAGCTCCCCAATGCCCTCATGCCCTGGGGCTGCATGCGGATGGACACGGGTTCCTTTGTGTTTCCAAGGGGTATTTGCATGGGAATGGGGATTATTGGGTCGGGATTCCCGTGGCGGATCGATGGAATCCGGGGGTTATGGCAGTTTGCCTTTATGGCAGGTTTTACCCCTAAAAGAGCTTCCTTTAGGTAGAGCTTAGGATGCCTGAGGTCAGGAGCATCCGATGCATGGGGTTTGGTCCTTTCCTGCCCCTCTGCCTAGCCCCGAATGA
Source organism: Pezoporus flaviventris (assembly GCF_033815535.1). Classification (NCBI taxonomy): domain Eukaryota; kingdom Metazoa; phylum Chordata; class Aves; order Psittaciformes; family Psittacidae; genus Pezoporus; species Pezoporus flaviventris. The sequence goes on from NW_026893016.1 coordinate 57,049, forward strand.
CTTGAAATCAGGGGGGAAAAGGGATGGAAACAGAGAAAAAG
>NW_026893018.1:35000-37500 GCF_033815535.1 Pezoporus flaviventris
TGTGTGCTGAAGATGCCCAGCACATGCTTTCCCTCCTGGCTCTTCGGCGCTGGGAGCAGAGGCCAGACGTTCGTGCACTAATCGCTGAGCTTCTGGGCAGCTGAGAAGCAGCTTTGGAGAGGTTGCATTCAAATGTACTTTTAGGTATGAAACCGAGGAGTGACAGCAATAATGGTGACAGCATTGCAAAGCTGACTGTGTGCTGAAGATGCCCCGCACATGCTTTCCCTCCTGGCTCTTCGACTGTGGGAGCAGACGGCAACCCTAACCCTAACCCTAGCCCTAACCCAACCCTAACCCTAACCCTAACCCTAACCCTACCCCTAACCCTAACCCTAACCCTAAACCTAAACCTAACCCTAACCCTACCCCTAAACCTAACCCTAACCCTAACCCTAACCCTAACCCTACCCCTAACCCTAACCCTAACCCTAAACCTAACCATAACCCTAAGCCTAACCCTAACCCCTAACCCTAACCCTAACCCTAACCCTAACCCCTAACCCTAACCCCTAACCCTAACCCTAACCCTAACCCTAACCCTAACCCTAAGCTTTCACCAGCTTTCCCTCCTGCCTCTTCGATTGTGGGAGCAGACGGCAACTGTTCGTGCTCTACTCACTGTGCAGCTGGGCAGCCGAGAGCAAGCTCCGAAGAGGGTGCATTCAAATGGACCTATAGGTATGAAAGCGAGGAGCGACAGCAATGATGGTGACACAGTTGCAAAGCTGACTGTGTGCTGAAGATGCCCAGCACATGCTTTCCCTCCTGGCTCTTCGGATCTGGGAGCAGAAGCCAGACGTTCGTGCACTAATCGTTCTGCCCCTGGGCAGCCGAGAACAAGCTTCGGAGAGGTTGCATTCAAATGGACTTTTAAGTATGAAAGCGAGGAGCGACAGCAATCATGGTGACACCGTTGCAAAGCTGACTGTGTGCTGAAGATGCCCAGCACATGCTTTCCCTCCTGGCTCATCGGCTCTGGGAGCAGAGGCCAGACGTTCGTGCTCTAATCGCTGTGCTACTTGGCAGCTCAGAGCAAGCTCCGTAGAGGTTGCATTCGAGTGGACTTTTAGGTATGAAAGCGAGGAGCGACAGCAATGATGGTGACACCGTTGCAAAGCTAACTGTGTGCTGAAGATGCCCAGCACATGCTTTCCCTCCTGGCTCTTCGACTGTGGGAGCAGACGGCAACCGTTCGTGCTCTACTCACTGTGCTGCTGGGCAGCCGAGAGCAAGCTCTGAAGAGGGTGCATTCAAATGGACCTTTAGGTATGACACTGAGGAGCGACAGCAATGATGGTGACACCGTTGCAAAGCTGACTGTGTGCTGAAGATGCCCAGCACATGCTTTCCCTCCTGGCTCTTCGACTGTGGGAGCAGACGGCAACCGTTCGTGCTCTACTCACTGTGCTGCTGGGCAGCCGAGAGCAAGCTCCGAAGAGGGCGCTTTCAAATGGACCTTTCGGTATGAAAGCGAGGAGCGACAGCAATGATGGTGACACCGTTGCAAAGCTGACTGTGTGCTGAAGATGCCCAGCACATGCTTTCCCTCCTGGCTCTTCGGCGCTGGGAGCAGAGGCCAGACGTTAGTGCACTAATCGCTGAGCTTCTGGGCAGCTGAGAAGCAGCTTTGGAGAGGTTGCATTCAAATGTACTTTTAGGTATGAAACCGAGGAGTGACAGCAATAATGGTGACAGCATTGCAAAGCTGACTGTGTGCTGAAGATGCCCCGCACATGCTTTCCCTCCTGGCTCTTCGACTGTGGGAGCAGACGGCAACCCTAACCCTAACCCTAACCCTAACCCAACCCTAACCCTAACCCTAACCCTAACCCTACCCCTAACCCTAACCCTAACCCTAAACCTAACCATAACCCTAAGCCTAACCCTAACCCCTAACCCTAACCCTAACCCTAACCCTAACCCTAACCCCTAACCCTAACCCTAAGCTTTCACCAGCTTTCCCTCCTGGCTCTTCGATTGTGGGAGCAGACGGCAACTGTTCGTGCTCTACTCACTGTGCAGCTGGGCAGCCGAGAGCAAGGTCCGAAGAGGGTGCATTCAAATGGACCTTTAGGTATGAAAGCGAGGAGTGACAGCAATGATGGTGACACCGTTGCAAAGCTGACTGTGTGCTGAAGATGCCCAGCACATGCTTTCCCTCCTGGCTCTTCAGATCTGGGAGCAGAAGCCAGACGTTCGTGCACAAATCGTTCTGCCCCTGGGCAGCTCAGAACAAGCTTCGGAGAGGTTGCATTCAAATGGACTTTTAAGTATGAAAGCAAGGAGCGACAGCAATGATGGTGACACCGTTGCAAAGCTGACTGTGTGCTGAAGATGCCCAGCACATGCTTTCCCTCCTGGCTCTTCGGCTCTGGGAGCAGAGGCCAGACGTTCGTGCTCTAATCGCTGTGCTACTTGGCAGCTCAGAGCAAGCTCCGTAGAGGTTGCATTCGAGTGGACTTTTAGGTATGAAAGCGAGGAGCGACAGCAATGATGG
>NW_026893020.1:0-32779 GCF_033815535.1 Pezoporus flaviventris
TGTCTCTCTATGGGTCCCAATGTCCCTCTATGGGTCCCAATGTGTCTCTATGGTCCCAATGTGTCTCTATGGGTCCCAATGTGTCTCTATGGGTCCCAATGTGTCTCTATGGGTCCCAATGTGTCTCTATGGGTCCCAGTGTCTCTTATGGGTCCCAATGTGTCTCTATGGGTCCCAATGTGTCTCTATGGGTCCCAATGTGTCTCTATGGGTCCCAATGTCTCCCTATGGGTCCCAATGTCTCCCTATGGGTCCCAATGTGTCTCTATGTGTCCCAATGTGTCTCTATGGGTCCCAATGTCTCCCTATGGGTCCCAATGTCTCTCTATGGGTCCCTATGTGTCTCTATGGGTCTCTATGGTTCCCAATGGTTCTTTATGTGTCTCTATGGGTCCCAATGTCTCTATGGGTCCCAATGTCTCTCTATGGGTCCCAATGGGTCTCTATGGGTCTCTATGTCTCCCTATGGGTCCCAATGTCTCCCTATGGGTCTCTATGGGTCCCTATGGGTCTCTGTGGGTCTCAGCTGTGGGAGGGACAAGGAGGGCAAGAAGCGGATGAACAAGAACAACGCGAAGGCGCTGAGCTCCCTGCGCCAGAAGCTGCGCAAGCACAACCGCGACTACGAGGAGCTCATCGGGGGCCTACAGACAGGTGTGGGGCGGGGCTATGGGGGCAGGGGCTATGGGGCGGTGTGGGGCGGGAGGTGTGGGGCAGTGTGGGGCAGGAGGTGTGGGGCGGGGGCTATGGGGCGGTGTGGGGCAGGAGGTGTGGGGGCAGTGTGGGGCAGGAGGTGTGGGGCGGGGGCTGTGGGGCGGTGTGGGGTGGGAGGTGTGGGGCGGGGGCTATGGGGCAGTGTGGGGCGGGAGCTGTGGGGCAGGGGTGTGGGGCAGGAGCTATGGGGCGGTGTGGGGCGGGAGGTGTGGGGCAGGAGGTGTGGGGCAGGGGCTATGGGGCGGTGTGGGGCGGGGGCTATGGGGCAGGGGCTATGGGGCAGTGTGGGGCGGGAGCTGTGGGGCAGGGGTGTGGGGCAGGAGCTATGGGGCGGTGTGGGGCGGGAGGTGTGGGGCGGGGGCTATGGGGCAGTGTGGGGCAGGAGGTGTGGGGCAGGGGCTGTGGGGCGGTGTGGGGTGGGAGGTGTGGGGCGGGGGCTATGGGGCAGTGTGGGGCAGGAGGTGTGGGGCGGGGGCTGTGGGGCGGTGTGGGGCAGGAGGTGTGGGGCAGGGTCTGTGGGGCAGTGTGGGGCAGGAGGTGGTGGGCGGGGGCTGTGGGGCGGTGTGGGGCAGGAGGTGTGGGGCGGGGGCTATGGGGCAGTGTGGGGTGGGAGGTGTGGGGCGGGGCTATGGGGCAGTGTGGGGCAGGAGGTGTGGGGCGGGGCTGTGGGGCGGTGTGGGGCAGGAGGTGTGGGGCAGGGTCTGTGGGGCAGTGTGGGGCAGGAGGTGTGGGGCGGGGGCTGTGGGGCGGTGTGGGGCAGGAGGTGTGGGGCGGGGGCTATGGGGCAGTGTGGGGTGGGAGGTGTGGGGCGGGGGCTATGGGGCAGTGTGGGGCTGGAGCCTGTGGGGCAGGGGTGTGGGGCAGGAGCTATGGGGCAGTGTGGGGCTGGAGCTGTGGGGCGGGAGCTATGGGGCAGTGTGGGGCTGGAGCTGTGGGGCAGGGGTGGGGGCAGGAGCTATGGGGCAGTGTGGGGCTGGAGCTGTGGGGCGGGAGCTATGGGGAAGTGTGGGGCTGGAGCTGTGGGGCGGGGGCTATGGGGGCAGTGTGGGGTGGGAGGTGTGGGGCAGGGGCTATGGGGCAGTGTGGGGCAGGAGGTGTGGGGCAGGGGTGTGGGGCGGGGGTGTGGGGCAGGATCTATGGGGCAGTGTGGGGTGGGATCTATGGGGCGGGAGGTGTGGGGCGGGGGCTATGGGGCGGTGTGGGGTGGGAGGTGTGGGGCAGTGTGGGGTGTGATCTATGGGGTGGGAGGTGTGGGGCAGGAGGTGTGGGGCGGGGGCTATGGGGCAGTGTGGGGCAGGAGGTGTGGGCCAGTGTGGGGTGGGATCTATGGGGTGGGAGGTGTGGGGTGGGAGCTATGGGGCAGTGTGGGGCAGGAGGTGTGGGGCGGGAGCTATGGGGCGGTGTGGGGCGGGAGGTGTGGGGCGGGGGCTATGGGGCAGTGTGGGGCAGGAGGTGTGGGGCGGGGGCTGTGGGGCGGTGTGGGGCGGGAGGTGTGGGGCGGGGGCTATGGGGCAGTGTGGGGTGGGAGGTGTGGGGCGGGGGCTATGGGGCGGTGTGGGGCGGGAGCTGTGGGGCGGTGTGGGGCGGGAGCTGTGGGGCAGTGTGGGGCTGGAGCTGTGGGGCAGGGGTGTGGGGCAGGAGCTATGGGGCAGTGTGGGGCTGGAGCTGTGGGGCAGGGGTGTGGGGCAGGAGCTATGGGGCAGTGTGGGGCTGGAGCTGTGGGGCGGGGGCTATGGGGCAGTGTGGGGTGGGAGGTGTGGGGCAGGGGCTATGGGGCAGTGTGGGGCAGGAGGTGTGGGGCGGGGGCTGTGGGGCAGTGTGGGGCAGGAGGTGTGGGGCAGTGTGGGTGGATCTATGGGGCGGGAGGTGTGGGGCGGGAGGTGTGGGGCGGGGTCTATGGGGCAGTGTGGGGCAGGAGGTGTGGGCAGTGTGGGGTGGGATCTATGGGGTGGGAGGTGTGGGGCAGGGTCTATGGGCAGTGTGGGGCAGGGGTGTGGGGCGGGAGCTATGGGGCAGTGTGGGAGGTGTGGGGGGGGAGGTGTGGGGCGGGGGTGTAGGGTGGGATCTATGGGGTGGGAGGTGTGGGGCAGGGTCTATGGGGTGGGAGGTGTGGGTGGGATCTATGGAGTGGGAGGTGTGGGGCGGGGGACTATGGGGTGGGAGGTGTGGGGCGGGAGGTGTGGGGTGGGGTCTATGGGGCAAGATCTATGGGGAGTGAGAGCTCTGGGGTGGGATCCATGGGGTGGGAGGTTTTGGGCGGAATCTATGGGGCGGGAGATGTGGGGGTGGAGATGGGGGGTGGGAGGTGTGGGGCGGGAGATATGGAGTGGAGATATGGTGGGGACGTGTGGGGGAGGAGCTATGGGGCAAGGCTATGGGTGATCTGTGGGGCAGGCTATTGGGTGATCTATGGGGTGCTATGGGGCAGGGAGCTATGGGGTGGGAGCTATGGGGAAGGAGCTATGGGTCCCTGTGGGGCTCTATGGGTCAATCTATGGGGCTCTGTGGGTCCCTATGGGGCTCTGTGGGTCCCTATGGGGCTCTATGGGGCTCTGGGGTCCCTATGGGGCTCTATGGGTCCCTGTGGGGCTCTATGGGTCAATCTATGGGTCTCTGTGGGTCCCTATGGGCTCTATGGGTCTCTGTGGGTCCCTATGGGGCTCTATGGGTCAATCTATGGGTCTCTATGGGTCCCTATGGGGCTCTATGGGTCTCTGTGGGTCCCTATGGGGCTCTATGGGTCAATCTATGGGTCTCTGTCTTGCAGAACCCCGGAGCTCTCGGATGAGGACGAAGAGAAGAGGAGCCGGGACTCGGAGGGTAGGAACATGGGGGGCAATGGGGGGCCACGCTATGGGGCACGCTATGGGGCACATCTGTGGGGTACTCTATGGGTCAATCTGTGGGGCACATCTATGGGTCACATTTATGGGGTACTCTATGGGTCACATCTATGGTGTACTCTATGGGGCACATCTGTGGGTCACATCTATGGGTCACATCTATGGGGTACTCTATGGGGCACATCTGTGGGTCACATCTATGGGTCACATCTATGGGGTACTCTATGGGTCAATCTGTGGGGCACATCTATGGGTCACATCTATGGGGTACTGTATGGGTCAATCTGTGGGGCACACTATGGGTCACATCTATGCGGTACTCTATGGGTCAATCTGTGGGGCACACTATGGGTCACATCTATGGGGTACTCTATGGGGCACATCTGTGGGTCACATCTATGGGTCACATCTATGGGGTACTCTATGGGTCAATCTGTGGGGCACATCTGTGGGTCAATCTATGGGTCGCATCTATGGGGCACTCTATGGGTCACACCTATGGGGCACTCTGTGGGTCAATCTGTGGGGCACTCTGTGGGTCACATCTATGGGTCAATCTATGGGGCACATCTATGGGTCACTGGGTCACTCTATGGGGCACATCTATGGATCACTCTATGGGGTACATCTATGGGTCACTGGGTCACTATGGGGCACATCTATGGATCACTCTATGGGGCACATCTATGGGTCACATCTATGGGTCACTCTATGGGGTACATCTATGGGTCACTGGGTCACTCTATGGGTCACTCTGTGGGTCACTCTGGGTCACATCTATGGGTCACTCTATGGGTCACTCTATGGTCACTCTGGGTCACATCTATGGGTCACTCTATGGGTCACTCTATGGGTCACTCTGGGTCACATCTGTGGGTCACTCTATGGGTCACTCTATGGGTCACTCTGGGTCACATCTATGGGTCACTCTATGGGTCACTCTGGGTCACTCTATGGGGCACATCTATGGATCACTCTATGGGGTACATCTATGGGGCACTGGGTCACTCTATGGGTCACTCTGGGGCACATCTATGGGGCACTCTATAGGTCACATCTATGGGGCACTCTGTGACTTATCTATGGGTCAATCTACATGTACTTCTATGAGTTCCTCTATGGGGTCTCTATGGGTCCCTTTGGGTCTCTATGGGTCTCTATGGGTCTCTATGGGTCTCTATGGGTCCCTATGGGTCTCTATGGGTCCCTATGGGTCCCTATGGGTCCCTATGTGTCTCTATGGGTCCCTATGGGTCTCTATGGGTCCCTATGGGTCTCTATGGGTCCCTATGGGTCCCTATGGGTCCCTATGGGTCCCTATGTGTCTCTATGGGTCCCTATGGGTCTCTATGGGTCCCTATGGGTCTCTATGGGTCCCTATGGGTCTCATGGGGCTGAGCCCTCCCTCCCCCCCCAGGCTCTTCCTCCCCTCCTCCTCCTCCTCGGGCGATGAGGACGAGGCCGGGGCCTTCCTCAAGAAGCGGGAGGAGGGGAGGAGCCGCTTCCTGAAGGCAAGAGGGGGCGGGGCTATGGGGCAGGAGCTATGGGGGTGGGGGCTATGGGGTGGGAGCTATGGGGTGGGAGCTATGGGGTGGGGGCTGTGGGGTGGGAGCTATGGGGTGGGGGCTGTGGGGTGGGGAGCTATGGGGTGGGAGCTATGGGGTGGGGGCTGTGGGGTGGGAGCTATGGGGCGGGAGCTATGGGGTGGGAGCTATGGGGTGGGGGCTGTGGGGTGGGAGCTATGGGGCGGGAGCTATGGGGCGGGAGCTATGGGGCGGGGGCTATGGGGCGGGGGCTATGGGGCGGGGGCTATGGGGTGGGAGCTATGGGGTGGGAGCTATGGGGTGGGGGCTATGGGGTGGGAGCTATGGGGTGGGAGCTATGGGGTGGGGAGCTATGGGGTGGGGGCTATGGGGCAGGGGCTATGGGATGGGGGCTATGGGGCGGGAGCTATGGGGTGGGGGCTATGGGGCGGGAGCTATGGGGTGGGAGCTATGGGGCGGGGGCTATGGGGCGGGGGCTATGGGGCGGGGGCTATGGGGTGGGGGCTATGGGGTGGGGGCTATGGGGTGGGAGCTATGGGGCGGGGGCTATGGGGCGGGGGCTATGGGGCGGGGGCTATGGGGCGGGGGCTATGGGGTGGGAGCTATGGGGTGGGAGCTATGGGGCAGGGAGCTATGGGGCAGGGGGCTATGGGGTGGGGGCTATGGGGTGGGAGCTATGGGGCGGGGGCTGTGGGGCGGGGGCTATGGGATGGGAGCTATGGGGTGGGAGCTATGGGGTGGGGGCTATGGGGCAGGATCTATGGGGTGGGGCATGGGTCTGTGGGGTGGGGGCTATGGGGTGGGGTCTGTGGGGCAGGGATCTATGGGGCAGGGATCTGTGGGGCAGGAGCTATGGGGTGGGGCTATGGGGCAGGTCTGTGGGCTGGGATCTGTGGGGTGAGGATATGGGGCGGGTCTGTGAGGATTCTGCTATGTGGCTGCTCTATGGGGGGATGCTATGGGTCCGATCTATGGGTCTGAATCTATGGGTCCGATCTATGGGTCCCACTCTGGGTCCCTCTCTGGCTGTGTTTCTATGGGTCCCGCTATGGGTCTGATCTATGGGTCCGATCTATGGGTCTGATCTATGGGTCCCTCTCTGGCTGTGTTTCTATGGGTCTGATCTATGGGTCCGATCTATGGGTCCCACTCTGGGTCCCTCTCTGGCTGTGTTTCTATGGGTCCGATCTATGGGTCTGAATCTATGGGTCCGATCTATGGGTCTGAATCTATGGGTCTGATCTATGGGTCCCACTATGGGTCCCTCTCTGGCTGTGTTTCTATGGGTCCCGCTATGGGTCTGATCTATGGGTCTGATCTCTGGGTCTGATCTATGGGTCCCTCTCTGGCTGTGTTTCTGTGGGTCCCGCTCTGGGTCTGATCTCTGGGTCCCTCTCTGACTGTGTTTCTGTGGGTCTGATCTCTGGGTCTGATCTCTGGGTCCGATCTATGGGTCTGATCTCTAGGTCCGATCTATGGGTCTGATCTATGGGTCTGATCTATGGGTCTGATCTATGGGTCCGATCTATGGGTCCGATCTATGGGTCCGATCTCTGGGTCTGATCTCTGGGTCCGATCTATGGGTCTGATCTCTAGGTCCGATCTATGGGTCTGATCTATGGGTCCGATCTATGGGTCTGATCTATGGGTCCGATCTATGGGTCCGATCTATGGGTCCGATCTATGGGTCTGATCTCTGGGTCTGATCTATGGGTCCGATCTATGGGTCTGATCTCTGGGTCTGATCTATGGGTCCGATCTATGGGTCTGATCTCTGGGTCTGATCTATGGGTCCGATCTATGGGTCTGATCTATGGGTCTGATCTCTGGGTCTGAGCTATGGGTCCCGCTATGGGTCCGATCTCTGGGTCCCGCTGTGGGTCTGATCTCTGGGTCTGATCTATGGGTCCCTCTCTGGCTGTGTTTCTATGGGTCTGATCTCTGGGTCTGAGCTATGGGTCTGAGCTATGGGTCCTGCTATGGGTCCGATCTCTGGGTCCCGCTGTGGGTCCGATCTCTGGGTCCCGCTGTGGGTCCGATCTCTGGGTCCCGCTGTGGGTCCGATCTCTGGGTCCCTCTCTGCCCCCCCGCTATGGGGCTGCCCCCTAAGTCCCTCCCCTCCCCTCCCCCCATTCAGGGCTCGGCGTCGCCGTCGTCGTCCTCGGCCTCGGGTGGGGGTTGGGGCTCCTCGGGCTCGGGCTCGGGCTCGGGAGGAGGAGGAGGAGGGGGGGAGGGGAAGGGCCCGAGCCTGCAACTGGCGTCCAGGTTCCTGAAGAGGTGAGGGGGGGAGGGGGGGGGGGGGGATGGGGGAGGGGAATGGGGGAGGGGAATGGGGGTGAAGGGAGGGGGAAGGGGGAGGGGGTGATGGGAAGGGGGAGGGGGGTGATGGGAGGGGGGGGAGTGGGGGATGGGGAGCAGGAGTGGGGGATGGGGGGAGGGGGGAGGGGGATGGGGGACGGGGGAGGAAATGGGGGAGGGGGGGATGGGGGGAGGGGGATGGAGAGGGGGGGAGGGGAATGGGGGTGAAGGGAGGGGGATGGGGGAGTGGGGGATGGGGGGAGGGGATGGGGGAGGGGAATGGGGGGGAAGGGAGGATGAGGGGAGGGGATGGGGTGAAGGAGGGAGGGGGGGAGGGGAATGGGGGTGATGGGAAGGGGGAGGGGGGGATGGGAGGAGGAGTGGGGGACGGGGGGAGGGAGAGGGGGGAGGGGAATGGGGTGATGGGAGGGGGATGGGGGAGTGGGGGATGGGGGGGAGGGGATGGGGGGATGGGAGGGGGGGAGGGGAATGGGTGAAGGGGGAGTGGGGGATGGGGGAGGGGAATGGGGGTGAAGGGAGGAGGAGGGGAGGGGATGGGGGTTGGGGACGGGGGATGGGGAGGGAGGGGAAGGGGGGGTGGGGAGGGGGGGAGGGGAATGGGGGTGAAGGGAGGGGGAAGGGGGAGTGGGGGATGGGGGGAGGGGAGGGGGGAGGTGAGGAAATGGGGGGAGGGGGGATGGGGGGAGGGGGATGGAGAGGGGGGGAGGGGAATGGGGGTGAAGGGAGGGGGGAGGGGATGGGGGAGGAAATAAAGGGGATGGGGGGAGGGGATGGGGTGAAGGGGGGAGGGGGGAGGGGAATTGGGGGTAAAGGGAGGGGGAAGGGGGAGTGGGAGATGGGGGAGGGGATGGGGGAGGGGTATGGGGTGAAGGGACGGGGGGGAGCGGGGCAGGGGATAGGGGAGGAAATGGGGGGGAGGGGATGAGGGGGAGGGAGGGGGAGGGGGGGATGGGGGTGAAGGGAGGGGGAAGGGGGGTGGGGGAGGGGAGGGGGGAGGGAAGTAAATGGGGGGGGAGGGGAGGGGGAGGGGGATGTGAGGGAGGGGGGGAGGGGGATGGGTCTCTATGGGGTCCCTATGGTTCCCTATGGGTCTCTATGGGTCCCTATGGGTCTCTATGTGTTCCTATGGGGTCTCTATGTGTCTCTATGGGTCTCTATGTGTTCCTATGGGGTCTCTATGGGTCCCAATGTGTCTCTATGTGTTCCTATGGGGTCTCTATGGGTCCCAATGTGTCTCTATGGGTCTCTATGGGTCCCAATGTCTCTCTATGTGTTCCTATGGGGTCTCTATGGGTCTCTATGGGTCCCTATGTGTCTCTATGGGTCCCATAGGGACGAGGAGCGCCGCGGTGGGGCCGGGGAGCGGCGCCGTGGGGAGCGGCCCCGACGCAAGAGGGGGGCACCAAGGAGCCGGAGAGAGGAGGAGGAGGAGGAGCCTGAGGGGGGGAGTGGGAGCGGGTGAAAGGAGGAGCCCCATTGGTCAAGGTGAGAGGTGGGAGGGGCTAAGGGGGGAAAGGGGAGGGGCCAATGGGGAAAGGGGGGGGAGCCCCATTGGTCAAGGTGAGAGGTGGGAGGGGCTAAGGGGGGAAAGGGGAGGGGCCAATGGGGAAAGGGGGGGGAGCCCCATTGGTCAAGGAGAGAGGTGGGAGGGGCCAAGGGGGGCAAAGGGGAGGGGCCAATGGGGAAAGAGGGGAGGGGCTAAGGGGGTTGTGGGAGGGGCTAAGGGGGAGTGGGAGGGGGGTAAAGGAGGAGCCCTATTGGTCAAGGTGAGAGGTGGGAGGGGCCAAGGGGGGCAAAGGGGAGGGGCCAATGGGGAAAGAGGGGAGGGGCTAAGGGGGTTGTGGGAGGGGCTAAGGGGGAGTGGGAGGGGTTAATGGGGAAAGAGGGGAGGGGCTAAGAGGGGTAATGGGGAGGGAGGGGCCAATGGAGAGAGAGGGGAGGGGCTAAGGGGGGAGTGGGAGGGGCTAAGGGGGGGGGAGAGGGGAGGGGCTAAGGGGGGTGGGAGGAGTCAAAAGGTGAGATGGGAGGGGCTAAGGGGGGGGAGTGGGAGGGGCAAATGGAGAAAGGGGGCGGGGCTAAAGGGAGTGGGAGGGGCCAATGCAGAAAGGGGGCGGGGCTAATGGGGTTGTGGGAGGGGCTAATGGGGGAGTGGGAGGAGTCAAAGTGTGAGAGGGGAGGGGCCAATGGGGAGAAAGGGGAGGGGCCAATGGGGAGAAAGGGGAGGGGCTAAGGTAGAGTGGGAGCGGGTGAAAGGAGGAGCCCCATTGGTCAAGGTGAGAGGTGGGAGGGGCTAAGGGGGGAAAGGGGAGGGGCCAATGGGGAAAGAGGGGAGGGGCTAAGGGGGTTGTGGGAGGGGCTACTGGGGGAGTGGGAGGAGTCAAAGGGTGAGAGGGGAGGGGCTAAGGGGGGAGTGGGAGGGGCCAATGGGGAAAGGGGGCGGGGCTACGGGGGGAGTGGGAGAGGCCAATGGGGAGATAGGGGAGGGGCTAAGGGGGGGAGTGGGAGGGGCTAAGAGGGAGTGGGAGGGGCTAAATGGGGAGAAAGGGGAGGGGCTAAGAGGGGTGGGCGTGGTCTAATGGGGAAAGGGGGTGTGGCTTAGGGGCTGTGGGAGGGGCTAAAGGGGGAGTGGGGGGGGGCTAAGGGGAAGTGGGAGGGGGGCTCACTTGTGGGTCTATGGGGGTCACTTATGGGTCTGGCCCCCTCACTTGTGGGTCTGTGGGGGTCACTTATGGGTCTGTAGGGGTCACTTGTGGGTCCGGCCCCATAACTTGTAGGTCCGTGGGGCTCACTTGTGGGTCCATGGGGGTTGCTTATGGGTCCATGGGGTCACTTATGGGTCTGGCTCTTTCACTTACGGGTCCATGGGTGTCACTTATGGGTCCATGGGGTTACTTGCGGGTCTGGCCCCATAACTTGTGGGTCTGTGGGGGTCACTTCTGGATCTGGCTCCTTCACTTATGGGTCCGTGGGGCTCACTTGTGGGTCTGTGGGGGTAGCTTATGGGTCCATGGGGTTACTTATGGGTCTGGCCCCCTCACTTGTGGGTCCATGGGGGTCACTTACGGGTCTGGCCCCCTCACTTGTGGGTCCATGGGGGTCACTTATGGGTCCAGCCCCATAACTTGTGGGTCCGTGGGGGTCACTTATGGGTCTGGCTCCTTCACTTATGGGTCTATGGGGTCACTTGTGGGTCCATGGGGTCACTTATGGGTCTAGCCCCATAACTTGTGGGTCCAGCCCCATAACTTGTAGGTCCGTGGGGCTCACTTGTGGGTCCATGGGGGTTACTTATGGGTCCTTGGGGTCACTTACGGGTCTGGCCCCCTCACTTGTGGGTCTGTGGGGCTCACTTGTGGGTCCATGGGGGTCACTTATGGGTCTGGCCCCATAACTTGTGGGTCCATGGGGGTCACTTGTGGGTCCGTGGGGCTCACTTATGGGTCCATGGGGATTACTTATGGGTCCATGGGGTCACTTATGGGTCTGGCCCCCTCATTTGTGGGTCCATGGGGGTCACTTATGGGTCTGGCCCCATAACTTGTGGGTCCATGGGGGTCACTTATGGGTCTGGCTCCTTCACTTATGGGTCCATGGGGTTACTTATGGGTCTGGCCCCCTCACTTGTGGGTCCGTGGGGCTCACTTGTGGGTCCGTGGGGGTCACTTATGGGTCTGGCTCCTTCACTTATGGGTCCATGGGGGTCACTTATGGGTCCGTGAGGGTCACTTATGGGTCTGGCTCCTTCACTTATGGGTCCATGGGGGTCACTTATGGGTCCATGGGGTTACTTATGGGTCTGGCCCCATAACTTGTGGGTCCGTGGGGGTCACTTATGGGTCTGGCTCCTTCACTTCTGGGTCCATGGGGGTCACTTATGGGTCCATGGGGTCACTTATGGGTCTGGCCCCCTCACTTGTGGGTCCATGGGTGTCACTTATGGGTCCAGCCCCATAACTTGTGGGTCCATGGGGCTCACTTGTGGGTCCATGGGGGTCACTTATGGGTCTAGCCCCATAACTTGTGGGTCCGTGGGGCTCACTTGTGGGTCCATGGGGGTCACTTATGGGTCTGGCTCCTTCACTTCTGGGTCCATGGGGGTCACTTCTGGGTCCATGGGGTTACTTATGGGTCTGGCCTCATAACTTGTGGGTCCAGCCCCATAACTTGTAGGTCCGTGGGGCTCACTTGTGGGTCCATGGGGGTTACTTATGGGTCCTTGGGGTCACTTACGGGTCTGGCCCCCTCACTTGTGGGTCTGTGGGGCTCACTTGTGGGTCCATGGGGGTCACTTATGGGTCTGGCCCCATAACTTGTGGGTCCGTGGGGGTCACTTATGGGTCTGGCTCCTTCACTTCTGGGTCCATGGGGGTCACTTATGGGTCCGTGAGGGTCACTTATGGGTCTGGCTCCTTCACTTATGGGTCCATGGGGGTCACTTATGGGTCCATGGGGTTACTTATGGGTCTGGCCCCATAACTTGTGGGTCCGTGGGGGTCACTTATGGGTCTGGCTCCTTCACTTCTGGGTCCATGGGGGTCACTTATGGGTCCATGGGGTCACTTATGGGTCTGGCCCCCTCACTTGTGGGTCCATGGGTGTCACTTATGGGTCCAGCCCCATAACTTGTGGGTCCGTGGGGGTCACTTATGGGTCCATGGGGTTACTTATGGGTCTGGCCCCATAACTTGTGGGTCCATGGGGGTCACTTGTGGGTCCGTGGGGCTCACTTCTGGGTCCATGGGGGTCACTTCTGGGTCCATGGGGTCACTTATGGGTCTGGCCCCCTCACTTGTGGGTCCGTGGGGTCACTTCTGGGTCTGGCCCCATAACTTGTGGGTCCGTGGGGGTCACTTATGGGTCTGGCTCCTTCACTTCTGGGTCCATGGGGGTCACTTATGGGTCCGTGAGGGTCACTTATGGGTCTGGCTCCTTCACTTATGGGTCCATGGGGGTCACTTATGGGTCCATGGGGTTACTTATGGGTCTGGCCCCCTCACTTGTGGGTCCGTGGGGGTCACTTATGGGTCTGGCTCCTTCACTTCTGGGTCCATGGGGGTCACTTATGGGTCCATGGGGTCACTTATGGGTCTGGCCCCCCTCACTTGTGGGTCTGTGGGGCTCACTTCTGGGTCCATGGGGGTCACTTATGGGTCTGGCTCCTTCACTTCTGGGTCCATGGGGGTCACTTCTGGGTCCATGGGGTTACTTATGGGTCTGGCCCCATAACTTGTGGGTCCATGGGGGTCACTTGTGGGTCCGTGGGGCTCACTTCTGGGTCCATGGGGGTCACTTCTGGGTCCATGGGGTCACTTATGGGTCTGGCCCCCTCACTTGTGGGTCCGTGGGGGTCACTTCTGGGTCTGGCCCCATAACTTGTGGGTCCATGGGTGTCACTTATGGGTCCAGCCCCATAACTTGTGGGTCCATGGGGCTCACTTGTGGGTCCATGGGGGTCACTTATGGGTCTGGCCCCCTCACTTGTGGGTCCGTGGGGCTCACTTGTGGGTCCGTGGGGGTCACTTATGGGTCTGGCTCCTTCACTTCTGGGTCCATGGGGGTCACTTATGGGTCCTTGGGGTCACTTATGGGTCTAGCCCCATAACTTATGGGTCTAGCCCCATAACTTGTGGGTCCATGGGTGTCACTTATGGGTCTGGCCTCATAACTTGTGGGTCCAGCCCCATAACTTGTGGGTCCGTGGGGGTCACTTATGGGTCTGGCTCCTTCACTTATGGGTCCATGGGGGTCACTTATGGGTCCTTGGGGTCACTTATGGGTCTGGCCCCATCACTTGTGGGTCTGTGGGGGTCACTTCTGGGTCTGGCTCCTTCACTTATGGGTCCGTGGGGCTCACTTGTGGGTCTGTGGGGGTAGCTTATGGGTCCATGGGGTTACTTATGGGTCTGGCCCCCTCACTTGTGGGTCCATGGGGGTCACTTACGGGTCTGGCCCCCTCACTTGTGGGTCCGTGGGGGTCACTTATGGGTCTGGCTCCTTCACTTATGGGTCCATGGGGGTCACTTCTGGGTCCATGGGGTTACTTATGGGTCTGGCCCCCTCACTTGTGGGTCCATGGGGTCACTTATGGGTCTGGCCCCATAACTTATGGGTCCAGCCCCATAACTTGTGGGTCCGCCCCCCACGTGTGGGGCGCAGGAGAAGCCCAAGATGTTCGCCAAGGGCACGGAGATCACCCCGGCCGTGGTGCTCAAGAAGCTCAATGAGATCCTGCAGGCGCGGGGCAAGAAGGGAACCGACCGGTGAGGAGCTGGGGGGCGGCTATGGGGCAGCTGTGGGGCGGGGATATGGGGGGGGGGATGGGGGGGATATGGGGCGGGGATATGGGGGGGATATGGGGGGGATATGGGGAGGGTATGGGGGGTGTAGGAGGGGGATATGGGGCGGATATGGGGCAGCTATGGGGCGGGGATGGGGGGGGGGGATGGGGGGATATGGGGTGGGTATGGGGCGGGGATATGGGGGGGGTGTGGGGGGGGATATGGGGAGGGTATGGGGGGTGTAGGAGGGGGATATGGGGTGGATATGGGGCAGCTATGGGGCGGGGATATGGGGGGGGATGGGGGGGATATGGGGCGGGTATGGGGGGTGTAGGAGGGGGATATGGGGCGGATATGGGGCAGCTATGGGGCGGGGATGGGGGGGGGGATGGGGGGGATATGGGGCAGCTATGGGGCGGGGATGGGGGGGTGTGGGGGGGGATATGGGGAGGGTATGGGGGGTGTAGGAGGGGGATATGGGGTGGATATGGGGCAGCTATGGGGCGGGGATGGGGGGGGGATGGGGGGGATATGGGGCAGCTGTGGGGCGGGGATATGGGGGGGGATGGGGGGGATATGGGGCGGGTATGGGGGGTGTAGGAGGGGGATATGGGGCGGATATGGGGCAGCTATGGGGCGGGGATGGGGGGGGGATGGGGGGGATATGGGGCGGGGGTGTGGGGGGGGATATGGGGAGGGTATGGGGGGTGTAGGAGGGGGATATGGGGTGGATATGGGGCGGGTATGGGGGGGTATGGGACAGGTAGGGGGGTGGATATGGGGGGGATAAGGGGGGGTATGGGGTGGATATGGGGCGGATATGGGGCAGCTATGGGGGGATAGGGGGGATATGGGACGGGTATGGAGGGGATGGGGGGGTATGGGGCAGATGGGGGCAGATATGGGGTGGGTATGGGGGGGTATGGGACAGGTATGGGGGGGTGAGGGGGATATGGGACAGGGATGGGGGGGATATGGGGGGGGTATGGGGTGGATATGGGGCGGGGATGGGGGGGATGGGGTGCATATAAGGAGGTATGGGGCGGATATGGGGCAGCTATGGGGCGGGTATGGGGGGGTATGGGACAGGTAGGGGGGTGGATATGGGGGGGATATGGGTGGGGATGGGGGGGGTATGGGGTGGATATGGGGCGGGGATGGGGGGATAGGGGGGATATGGGGCGGGTATGGAGGGGATGGGGGGGGTATAGGGCAGATGGGGGCAGATATGGGGCAGGTATGGGGGGGGGATGAGGGGATATGGGGGGATATGGGGTGGGTGTGGGGGGATATGGGGTGGATGTGGGGCGGCTATAGGGGGGCGATATGGGCGGATATGGGGTGTATATTGGGGGGATATGGGGCGGCTATGGGGCGGGTATGGGGACTTATGGGGTGGGTATGGGGGGGATATGGGGCGGCTATGGGGCGGGTATGGGGGCTTATGGGGTGGGTATGGGGGGGATATGGGGTGCGTATGCGGCAGATATGAGGGGGATATGGGGTGGCTATGGGGGAGATATGGGGTGGATATGGGGTGGATGTGGGGCGGATATGGGTCCCTATTGGTCCCTATGGGTCTCTATGTGTCCCTATGTGTCCCTATGGGTCTCTATGGGTCTCTATGGGTCTCTATGTGTCCCTACGGGTCCCTATGGGTCTCTATGGGGTCTCTATGGGTCCCTATGGGTCCCTATGGGTCCCTATGGGGCCTCGCTGACGCCCGCCGTGGGGCTGCCCCCTTAGTGCGGCCCAGATCGAGCTCCTGCAGCTCCTGGTGGCCGTGGCCAATGAGAACGGGTTGGGGGCTGCCCTAGAGATCAAGATCAAGTTCAGCATCATCGCCTCCCTCTACGACTACACCCCCAACCTGGCCACGTACATGAAGGTGCCTATGGGGCGGCTATGGGGCAGCTATGGGGCGGATATGGGGCGGATATGGGGCGGTTATGGGGCGGATATGGGGTGTCTATGGGTGTCTATGGGGTGCTATGGGGTGTCTATGGGTGTCTATGGGGTGTCTATGGGGTGTCTATGGGGGTCTATGGGGTGTCTATGGGGTGTATATGGGGGTCTATGGGGTGTCTATGGGGCTCTATGGGGTGTCTATGGGGGTCTATGGGGCGCTATCATCGCCTCCCTCTACGACTACACCCCCAACCTGGCCACGTACATGAAGGTGCCTATGGGGCGGCTATGGGGCAGCTATGGGGCGGATATGGGGTGGTTATGGGGTGGTTATGGGGTGTCTATGGGGTGTCTATGGGGGGATATGGGGTGTCTATGGGGTGTCTATGGGGTGTCTATGGGGTGTCTATGGGGTGTCTATGGGGGGCTATGGGGTGTCTATGGGGCGCTATCATCGCCTCCCTCTACGACTACACCCCCAACCTGGCCACGTACATGAAGGTGCCTATGGGGTGGCTATGGGGCAGCTATGGGGCAGCTATGGGGCGGCTATGGGGTGGCTATGGGGCAGCTATGGGGCGGCTATGGGGCGGATATGGGGTGGTTATGGGGCGGAGATGGGGTGTCTATGGGGTGTCTATGGGGTGTCTATGGGTGTCTATGGGGTGTCTATGGGGTGCTATGGGGTGTCTATGGGGTGTCTATGGGGTGTCTATGGGTGTCTATGGGGTGTCTATGGGGGTCTATGGGGCGCTATCATCGCCTCCCTCTACGACTACACCCCCAACCTGGCCACGTACATGAAGGTGCCTATGGGGCGGCTATGGGGCAGCTATGGGGCGGATATGGGGTGGTTATGGGGTGGTTATGGGGTGGCTATGGGGTGTCTATGGGTGTCTATGGGGTGTCTATGGGGTGTCTATGGGGGCCTATGGGGTGTCTATGGGGCTCTATGGGGTGTCTATGGGGGTCTATGGGGCGCTATCATCGCCTCCCTCTACGACTACACCCCCAACCTGGCCACGTACATGAAGGTGCCTATGGGGCGGCTATGGGGCAGCTATGGGGCAGCTATGGGGCGGCTATGGGGTGTCTATGGGTGTCTATGGGGTGTCTATGGGGTGTCTATGGGGTGTCTATGGGGTGTCTATGGGTGTCTATGGGGTGTCTATGGGGTGTCTATGGGGTGTATATGGGGGGCTATGGGGTGTATATGGGGGGATATGGGGTGTCTATGGGGTGTCTATGGGGCTCTATGGGGGTCTATGGGGGTCTATGGGGCGCTATCATCGCCTCCCTCTACGACTACACCCCCAACCTGGCCACGTACATGAAGGTGCCTATGGGGCGGCTATGGGGCAGCTATGGGGTGGTTATGGGGCAGCTATGGGGCGGATATGGGGTGTCTATGGGTGTCTATGGGGTGTCTATGGGGTGTATATGGGGTGTCTATGGGTGTCTATGGGGTGCTATGGGGTGTATATGGGGGGATATGGGGTGTCTATGGGTGTCTATGGGGTGTCTATGGGGGTCTATGGGGCGCTATGGGGTGTCTATGGGGTGTCTATGGGTGTCTATGGGGTGCTATGGGTGTCTATGGGTGTCTATGGGGTGTCTATGGGGTGTCTATGGGGTGTCTATGGGGTGTCTATGGGGCACATATGGGGTGTCTATGGGGGGCTATGGGGTGTCTATGGGGGTCTATGGGGTGTCTGTGGGTGTCTATGGGGGGCTATGGGGTGTCTATGGGGGTCTATGGGGTGCTATGGGGTGTCTATGGGGTGTCTATGGGGTGTCTATGGGGGTCTATGGGGCTCTATGGGGCTCTATGGGGTGTCTATGGGGCTCTATGGGGTGTCTATGGGTGTCTATGGGGTGTCTATGTGGGTCTATGGGGTGTCTGTGGGGTGTCTATGGGGTGCTATGGGGTGTATATGGGGGGATATGGGGCACTATGGGGTGTCTATGGGGGTCTATGGGGTGTCTATGGGGTGCTATGGGGTGTCTATGGGGTGTCTATGGGGGTCTATGGGGCTCTATGGGGTGTCTATGGGGGTCTATGGGGTGTCTATGGGGTGCTGTGGGGCGCTATCATCGCCTCCCTCTACGACTACACCCCCAACCTGGCCACGTACATGAAGGTGCCTATGGGGCGGCTATGGGGCAGCTATGGGGCGGATATGGGGTGGTTATGGGGCGGCTATGGGGCAGCTATGGGGCGGATATGGGGTGGTTATGGGGCGGATATGCGGCGGTTATGGGGCGCATATGGGGTGTCTATGGGGCGGATATGGGGTGTCTATGGGTGTCTATGGGGTGTCTATGGGTGTCTATGGGGGTCTATGGGGTGTCTATGGGGTGTATATGGGGGTCTATGGGGTGTCTATGGGGCTCTATGGGGTGTCTATGGGGCTCTATGGGGTGTCTATGGGTGTCTATGGGGTGTCTATGTGGGTCTATGGGGTGTCTGGGGTGTCTATGGGGTGCTATGGGGTGTATATGGGGGGATATGGGGCACTATGGGGTGTCTATGGGGGTCTATGGGGTGTCTATGGGGGGCTATGGGGCGCTATCATCGCCTCCCTCTACGACTACACCCCCAACCTGGCCACGTACATGAAGGTGCCTATGGGGCGGCTATGGGGCAGCTATGGGGCAGCTATGGGGTGGTTATGGGGTGGTTATGGGGTGGTTATGGGGTGCTATGGGGTGCTATGGGGTGTATATGGGGGGATATGGGGTGTCTATGGGGTGTCTATGGGGGTCTATGGGGTGTCTTTGGGGGTCTATGGGGCGCTATCATCGCCTCCCTCTACGACTACACCCCCAACCTGGCCACGTACATGAAGGTGCCTATGGGGCGGCTATGGGGCAGCTATGGGGCAGCTATGGGGTGGTTATGGGGTGGTTATGGGGTGGTTATGGGGTGCTATGGGGTGCTATGGGGTGTATATGGGGGGATATGGGGTGTCTATGGGGTGTCTATGGGGGTCTATGGGGTGTCTTTGGGGGTCTATGGGGCGCTATCATCGCCTCCCTCTACGACTACACCCCCAACCTGGCCACGTACATGAAGGTGCCTATGGGGCTGCTATGGGGCAGCTATGGGGCGGATATGGGGTGTCTATGGGTGTCTATGGGGGGATATGGGGTGTCTATGGGGGGGATATGGGGTGTCTATGGGGTGTCTATGGGGGGCTATGGGGTGTCTATGGGGGTCTATGGGGTGTCTGTGAGGTGTCTATGGGGGTCTATGGGGTGTCTATGGGGGGCTATGGGGTGTCTATGGGGCTCTATGGGGGGCTATGGGGTGTCTATGGGGTGTCTATGGGGTGTCTGTGGGGTGTCTATGGGGTGCTATGGGGTGTCTATGGGGGTCTATGGGGTGCTATGGGGTGTCTATGGGGGTCTATGGGGTGTCTGTGAGGTGTCTATGGGGGTCTATGGGGTGTCTATGGGGGGCTATGGGGTGTCTATGGGGCTCTATGGGGGGCTATGGGGTGTCTATGGGGTGTCTATGGGGTGTCTGTGGGGTGTCTATGGGTGTCTATGGGGTGTCTATGGGGTGCTATGGGGTGTGTATGGGTCCCTATGGGTCCCAATGTCCCTCTATGGGTCCCAATGTGTCTCTATGGGTCCCAATGTCCCTCTATGGGTCCCATTGTCTCTCTATGGGTCCCAATGTGTCTCTATGGGTCCCAATGTGTCTCTATGGGTCCCAATGTCTCTCTATGGGTCCCAATGTGTCTCTATGGGTCCCAATGTCTCTCTATGGGTCCCAATGTGTCTCTATGGGTCCCAATGTGTCTCTATGGGTCCCAATGTCTCTCTATGGGTCCCAATGTCTCTCTATGGGTCTCTATGGGTCTCTATGGGTCCCAATGTGTCTCTATGGGTCCCAATGTCTCTCTATGTGTCCCAATGTCTCTCTATGGGTCCCAATGTCTCCCTATGGGTCCCAATGTGTCTCTATGGGTCCCAATGGGTCTCTATGGGTCCCAATGTCTCTCTATGGGTCCCAATGTCTCTCTATGGGTCCCAATGTGTCTCTATGGGTCCCAATGTCTCTCTATGGGTCCCAATGTGTCTCTATGGGTCCCAATGTCTCTCTATGGGTCCCAATGTGTCTCTATGTGTCCCAATGTGTCTCTATGGGTCCCAATGGGTCTCTATGGGTCCCAATGTGTCTCTATGGGTCCCAATGTCTCTCTATGGGTCCCAATGTCTCTCTATGGGTCCCAATGTCTCTCTATGGGTCCCAATGTCTCTCTATGGGTCCCAATGTGTCTCTATGGGTCCCAATGTCTCTCTATGGGTCCCAATGTCTCTCTATGGGTCCCAATGTCTCTCTATGGGTCCCAATGTGTCTCTATGGGTCCCAATGTGTCTCTATGGGTCCCAATGTGTCTCTATGGGTCCCAATGTCCCTCTATGTGTCCCAATGTGTCTCTATGGGTCCCAATGGGTCTCTATGGGTCCCAATGTGTCTCTATGGGTCCCAATGTCTCTCTATGGGTCCCAATGTGTCTCTATGGGTCCCTATGTCTCTCTATGGGTCCCAATGTGTCTCTATGGGTCCCAATGTCTCTCTATGGGTCCCAATGTGTCTCTATGGGTCCCAATGTGTCTCTATGGGTCCCAATGGGTCTCTATGGGTCCCAATGTCTCTCTATGGGTCCCAATGTCCCTCTATGGGTCCCAATGTGTCTGTATGGGTCCCAATGTGTCTGTATGGGTCCCAATGTGTCTGTATGGGTCCCAATGTGTCTCTATGGGTCCCTATGGGTCTCTATGGGTCCCAATGTCTCTCTATGGGTCCCAATGTGTCTCTATGGGTCCCAATGTCTCTCTATGGGTCCCAATGGGTCTCTATGGGTCCCAATGGGTCTCTATGGGTCCCTATGTCTCTCTATGGGTCCCAATGTCTCTCTATGGGTCCCAATGTGTCTCTATGGGTCCCAATGTGTCTCTATGGGTCCCAATGTCTCTCTATGGGTCCCAATGTCTCTCTATGGGTCCCAATGTCTCTCTATGGGTCCCAATGTGTCTCTATGGGTCCCAATGTCTCTCTATGGGTCCCAATGTGTCTCTATGGGTCCCAATGTCTCTCTATGGGTCCCAATGTCTCTCTATGGGTCCCAATGTCTCCCTATGGGTCTCTATGGGTCCCAATGGGTCTCTATGGGTCCCAATGTGTCTCTATGGGTCCCAATGTGTCTCTATGGGTCCCAATGTCTCTCTATGGGTCCCAATGTGTCTCTATGGGTCCCAATGTGTCTCTATGGGTCCCAATGTCTCTCTATGGGTCCCAATGGTTCCCTATGGGTCCCAATGTGTCTCTATGGGTCCCAATGTGTCTCTATGGGTCCCAATGTGTCTCTATGGGTCCCAATGTGTCTCTATGGGTCCCAATGTGTCTCTATGGGTCCCAATGTCTCTCTATGGGTCCCAATGTGTCTCTATGGGTCCCAATGTGTCTCTATGGGTCCCAATGTCTCTCTATGGGTCCCAATGGTTCCCTATGGGTCCCAATGTGTCTCTATGGGTCCCAATGTGTCTCTATGGGTCCCAATGTGTCTCTATGGGTCCCAATGTGTCTCTATGGGTCCCAATGTCTCTCTATGGGTCCCAATGTGTCTCTATGGGTCCCAATGTGTCTCTATGGGTCCCAATGTCTCTCTATGGGTCCCAATGTCTCTCTATGGGTCCCAATGTCTCTCTATGGGTCCCAGCCCGAGCTGTGGCAGCGGTGCCTGCGCTGCATCGAGGAGCTCCTGGACGAGCTCTTCCTGCACCCCGAGATCTTCATCGGGGAGAACATCCTGGAGGAGTCCGAGAACCTCAGCAACCCCGAGCAGGTGCCGGGGGGCGGCTATGGGGCGGCTATGGGGTGATATGGGGCAGCTATGGGGCAGCTATGGGGCGCTATGGGGCGCTATGGGGCGGCTATGGGGCGGCTATGGGGTGGTTATGGGGTGGTTATGGGGTGGTTATGGGGTGGCTATGGGGCGGCTATGGGGTGGCTATGGGGCAGCTATGGGGTGTATATGGGGTGGCTATGGGGCAGCTATGGGGTGTATATGGGGTGGTTATGGGGTGGTTATGGGGTGCTATGGGGTGGTTATGGGGCAGCTATGGGGCGGTTATGGGGCGGTTATGGGGCGGCTATGGGGTGGCTATGGGGCAGCTATGGGGTGGCTATGGGGCGGCTATGGGGTGGCTATGGGGCAGCTATGGGGCGGTTATGGGGCGGCTATGGGGTGGCTATGGGGCAGCTATGGGGCGGTTATGGGGCGGCTATGGGGTGGCTATGGGGTGATTATGGGGTGGTTATGGGGTGGTTATGGGGTGATATGGGGTGGTTATGGGGTGCTATGGGGCAGCTGTGGGACAGCTATGGGGCGGGTGTGGGGCGGCTATGGGGCGCTATGGGGCACTTATGGGGCAGCTGTGGGGCAGCTATGGGGTGTATATGGGGCACTATGGGGTGGTTATGGGGTAGCTATGGGGTGGTTATGGGGCGGGTGTGGGGTGGTTATGGGGCAGGTATGGGGTGGTTATGGGGCGGCTGTGGGGCAGCTATGGGGCAGCTGTGGGGCGCTATGGGGCGCTATGGGGTGGTTATGGGGTAGCTATGGGGTGGTTATGGGGCAGCTATGGGGTGGTTATGGGGCGGGTGTGGGGTGGTTATGGGGTGGTTATGGGGCAGCTATGGGATAGCTATGGGCCGGGTGTGGGGCAGCTATGGGGTGTATATGGGGTGCTATGGGGTGTATATGGGGCGAGTGTGGGGTGGTTATGGGGCAGGTATGGGGTGGTTATGGGGCGGCTGTGGGGCAGCTATGGGGCGCTATGGGGCGGCTGTGGGACAGCTATGGGGCGGGTGTGGGGCGGCTATGGGGCGCTATGGGGCACTTATGGGGCAGCTGTGGGGCAGCTATGGGGTGTATATGGGGCAGCTATGGGGTGTATATGGGGTACTATGGGGTGGTTATGGGGTAGCTATGGGGTGGTTATGGGGCGGGTGTGGGGTGGTTATAGGGTGGTTATGGGGCGGCTGTGGGGCAGCTATGGGGCGCTATGGGGCGGCTGTGGGACAGCTATGGGGCGGGTGTGGGGCGGCTATGGGGCACTATGGGGCGGGTGTGCGGGGGATATGGGGTGTATATGGGGCGGGTGTGGGGCAGCTATGGGGTGTATATGGGGCAGCTGTGGGGCAGCTATGGGGTGGTTATGGGGCACTATGGGGTGTATATGGGGCAGCTATGGGGTGGTTATGCGGCAGCTATGGGGTGTATATGGGGCACTATGGGGTGTATATGGGGCACTATGGGGTGTCTATGGGGCAACTATGGGGTGTATATGGAGCACTATGGGGTGTATATGGGGCAGCTATGGGGTGGTTATGGGGTGGGTGTGGGGCGGCTATGGGGCACCTATTGGGTGTATATGGGGCGGGTGTGGGGCACTTATGGGTTGTATATGGGGCAGCTATGGGGTGTATATGGGGCAGCTACGGGGTGTATATGGGGCAGCTATGGGACGCTATGGGCCGGGTGTGGGGCAGCTATGGGGTGTATTTGGGGCAGCTATGAGGCAGCTATGGGGTGTATATGGGGCACCTATGGGGTGTATATGGGGCACCTATGGGGCGCTGTGGGGCAGGTGTGGGGCAGCTATGGGGTGCTGTGGGGTGGGTGTGGGGTAGCAGTGGGGCAGCTATGGGGTGTATATGGGGTGTATATGGGGCAGCTGTGGGGCAGCTGTGGGGCGGCTATGGGGTGCTTATGGGGCAGTTATGGGACAGGTGTGGGGCAGCTATGGGGTGTATATGGGGCAGCTATGGGGTGGTTATTGGGTGGGTGTGAGGCAGCTATGGGGCGGCTGTGGGGCAGCTATGGGGCAGGTGTGGGGCAGCTATGGAGCGGCTATGGGGCGCTGTGGGTCTCTATGGGGGTCTATGGGGCGGCTATGGGGTGGCTATGGGGCGGTTATGGGGTGCATGGGTTTCTATGGGGTGTCTATGAGGGGCTATGGGGGGGTTATGGGGTGCGATGGGGGGTCTGTGGGGTGTCTATGGGGCACTATAGGGTGTCTATGGGGTTTCCGTGGCAGGCCTGTTGGAGTCTATGGGGCTCTATGGGGCTGGAGGGTGCAGTGATGGGTTTGGGGTCCATATCTATGGGTCTGGGACCACATCTATGGGTCCAGCCCCACACTTATTGGTCCAGCCCCTCACTTATGGTTCCAGCCCCACATTTATGGCTCCTGCCCCACACTTATGGGTCCAGCCCCTCACTTACGGGTCCTGCCCCACACTTGTGGGTCCAGCACCTCACTTATGGGTGCTGACCCACACTTACGGCTCCTGCCCCACACTTATGGGTCCAGCCCCATACTTGTGGGTCCTGCCCCACACTTATGGCTCCTGCACCTCACTTGTGGGTCCAGCCCCTCACTTATGGGTCCTGCCCCACACTTATGGGTCCTGCCCCACACTTGTGGGTCCAGCCCCTCACTTATGGGTGCTGCCCCACACTTATGGCTCCTGCCCCATACTTGTGGGTCCTGCCCCACACTTATGGGTCCAGCCCCTCACTTATGGGTGCTGCCCCACACTTATGGCTCCTGCCCCACACTTATGGCTCCTGCACCTCATGGGTCCTGCCCCACACTTATGGCTCCTGCCCCACACTTGTGGCTCCTGCACCTCACTTATGGGTCCTGCCCCACACTTACGGGTCCTGCCCCACACTTCTGGGTCCAGCCCCTCACTTATGGGTGCTGCCCCACACTTATGGGTCCTGCCCCTCACTTATGGGTCCTGCCCCACACTTGTGGCTCCTGCCCCACACTTATGGGTCCAGCCCCACACTTGTGGCTCCTGCCCCACACTTATGGGTCCAGCCCCACACTTGTGGCTCCTGCCCCACACTTATGGGTCCTGCCCCACACTTATGGGTGCTGCCCCATACTTGTGGCTCCTGCCCCACACTTATGGGTCCAGCCCCACACTTGTGGGTCCTGCCCCACACTTATGGGTCCTGCCCCACACTTGTGGCTCCTGCCCCACACTTATGGGTCCTGCCCCACACTTATGGGTGCTGCCCCACACTTATGGGTCCAGCCCCACACTTGTGGGTCCTGCCCCACACTTATGGGTCCTGCCCCACACTTATGGGTGCTGCCCCACACTTGTGGGTTCTGCCTCACACTTATGGGTCCTGCCCCACACTTATGGGTGCTGCCCCACACTTATGGGTCCAGCCCCACACTTGTGGGTCCTGCCCCACACTTATGGGTCCTGCCCCACACTTATGGGTGCTGCCCCACACTTGTGGGTTCTGCCTCACACTTATGGGTCCTGCCCCACACTTATGGGTGCTGCCCCACACTTATGGGTCCAGCCCCATACTTGTGGGTCCTGACCCACACTTATGGGTCCCGCCCCCCTTTCCAGCCCTACCGCGTCCGCGGCTGCATCCTGACCCTGGTGGAGCGAATGGACGAGGAGTTCACCAAGATCATGCAGAACACGGACCCACACTCGCAAGGTAACCCCATAGCGACCCATAGAGACCCATAGAGACCCATAGAGACCCATAGAGACCCATAGGGACCCATAGAGACACATAGAGACCCCATAGAGACCCATAGAGACCCATAGAGACCCCATAGAGACCCATAGAGACCCATAGAGACCCCATAGGGACCCATAGAGACCCATAGAGACACATAGGGACCCCATAGAGACCCATAGAGACCCCATAGAGACCCATAGAGACCCCATAGCGACCCATAGAGACCCATAGAGACCCATAGAGACCCATAGAGACCCCATAGAGACCCATAGAGACCCATAGAGACCCATAGAGACACATAGAGACCCATAGCGACCCATAGAGACCCATAGAGACCCATAGAGACCCCATAGGGACCCATAGAGACACATAGAGACCCATAGAGACCCCATAGGGACCCATAGAGACCCATAGAGACCCATAGAGACCCATAGAGACCCATAGAGACCCCATAGCGACCCATAGAGACCCATAGAGACCCATAGAGACCCATAGAGACCCCATAGAGACCCATAGAGACCCATAGAGACCCATAGAGACCCATAGAGACCCCATAGAGACCCATAGAGACACATAGAGACCCATAGAGACCCCATAGGGACCCATAGAGACCCATAGAGACACATAGGGACCCATAGAGACCCATAGAGACCCCATAGGGACCCATAGAGACCCATAGAGACCCATAGGGACCCCATAGCGACCCATAGCGACCCATAGCGACCCATAGAGACCCATAGAGACACATAGAGACCCCATAGCGACCCATAGAGACCCATAGAGACCCAGAGACCCATAGAGACCCATAGTGACCCATGGAGACCCACGGAGACCACGTAGGACCCATAGAGACCCATAGGGTCCCCATAGGACCCACATAGGGACCCATAGGGACCCATAGGACCCCCATAGGACCCATGTAGGGACCCATAGTGACCCATAGCGACCCATAGAGACCCCATAGTGACCCATAGACACCCTATAGGGACCCATAGCAACCCCTTGGGACCCATAGTAACCCATAGGGACCCCACAGCAACCCATGGAGACCCATAGCGACCCATAGAGACCCCATAGCACCCCATAGGACCCAAATAGAGACCCCATAGAGACCCCATAGCGAGCCATAGGGACCCATTACCCCCCATAGCATCCCCATAGGACCCCCTTAGGACCCCATTCTCCCCCATAAGACCCCCATTGAGACCCATAGGGACCCCATAGTGACCCATAGAGACCTATAGGGACCCATAGAGACCCCATAGAGACCCATAGGGTCCCCATAGGACCCACATAGGGACCAATAGAGACCCCATAGGGACCCCATATCACCCCATAGGACCGATGTAGGGACCCATAGGGACCCCATAGTGACCCATAGGGACCCCATATCACCCCATAGGACCCATTTAGGGACCCATAGGGACCCCATAGTGACCCATAGAGACCCATATGGTCCCCATAGGACCCACATAGGGACCCATAGAGACCCCATAGGCACCCCATATCACCCCATAGGACCGATGTAGGGACCCATAGGGACCCCATAGTGACCCATAGGGACCCCATATCACCCCATAGGACCCATGTAGGGACCCATAGCGACCCATAGAGACCCCATAGTGACCCCATAGTGACCCCATTGACACCCATAGAGACCCCATAGCGACCCGTAGTGACCCATAGTGACCCATAGAGACCCCGTAGCGACCCATAGAGACCCCATAGTGACCCATAGACACCCTATAGGCACCCATAGTGACCCATAGAGACCCATAGTGACCCATAGCAACCCCATAGACACCCATAGAGACCCCATAGTGACCCATAGCAACCCATAGGGACCCATGGTGACCCCATAGACACCCATAGCGACCCCGTAGCGACCCATAGTGACCCATAGACACCCTATAGGCACCCATAGCGCCCCATAGAGACCCATAGCGACCCATAGGGACCCATAGAGACCCCATAGGGACCCATAGAGACCCCATAGTGACCCATAGAGACCCCACAGTGACCCATAGGGACCCCATAGTGACCCATAGCGACCACATAGACACCCATAGAGACCCATAGTGACCCATAGCGACCCATAGAGACCCATTACCCCCCATAGCATCCCCATAGGACCCCCTTAGGACCCCATTCCCCCCCATAAGACCCCCATTGAGACCCCATAGAGACCCCATAGTGACCCATAGAGCCCCATAGAGCCCCATAGAGCCCCATATATGTCCCCCCCCAGAGTACGTGGAGCAGCTGAAGGACGAGGCGCGGGTGTGCGGGATCATCGCCCGGCTGCAGCGGTACCTGCAGGAGAAGGGGGCCCCATAGCGACCCATAGGGACCCATAGAGACCCATAGGGACCCATAGAGACCCATAGGGACACATAGAGACACATAGGGACCCATAGAGACCCATAGAGACACATAGGGACTCCATAGAGACCCATAGGGACCCCATAGAGACACATAGGGACTCCATAGAGACCCCATGGGGACCCATAGAGACCACATAGGACCCACATAGGGACCCATAGAGACCCATAGGGACCCATAGAGACCACATAGGACCCACATAGGGACCCATAGAGACCCCATAGGGACCCATAGAGACCCCATAGTGACCCATAGCGACCCCATAGACACCCATAGAGACCCCATAGCGACCCATAGAGACCCATTACCCCCCATAGCATCCCCATAGGACCCCCTTAGGACCCTATTCCCCCCCATAAGACCCCCATAGAGACCCCATAGCGCCCCATAGAGACCCATAGAGCCCCATAGCGCCCCATAGAGCCCCATAGAGCCCCATAGAGCCCCATAGAGCCCCATAGAGCCCCATATATGTCCCCCCCCAGAGTACGTGGAGCAGCTGAAGGACGAGGCGCGGGTGTGCGGGATCATCGCCCGGCTGCAGCGGTACCTGCAGGAGAAGGGGGCCCCATAGCGACCCATAGGGACCCATAGAGACACATAGGGACCCATAGGGACCCATAGAGACACATAGAGAGCCATAGAGACACATAGAGACACATAGGGACCCATAGAGACACATAGGGACCCATAGAGACACATAGGGACCCATAGAGACACATAGGGACCCATAGGGACCCATAGAGACACATAGAGAGCCATAGAGACACATAGAGACACATAGGGACCCATAGAGACACATAGGGACCCATAGAGACACATAGGGACCCATAGAGACACATAGGGACCCATAGAGACCCATAGGGACCCCATAGAGACACATAGGGACTCCATAGAGACCCCATAGGGACCCATAGTGACACATAGTGACCCCATAGAGACCCATAGAGACCCCATAGTGACCCATAGCGACCCCATAGAGACCCATAGACACCCTATAGTGACCCATAGTGACCCCATAGACACCCTATAGCGACCCATAGAGACCCATTACCCCCCATAGCATCCCCATAGGACCCCCTTAGGACCCCTTTCTCCCCCATAAGACCCCCATAGAGACCCATAGAGACCCCATAGTGACCCATAGACACCCTATAGCGACCCATAGACACCCTATAGCGACCCATAGAGACCCATTACCCCCCATAGCATCCCCATAGGACCCCCTTAGGACCCCTTTCTCCCCCATAAGACCCTCATAGAGACCCATAGGGACCGCATAGGGACCCCATAGTGACCCATAGAGACCCCATAGTGACCCATAGAGACCCCATAGACACCCATAGAGACCCCATAGAGCCCCATATATGTCCCCCCCCCAGAGTACGTGGAGCAGCTGAAGGACGAGGCGCGGGTGTGCGGGATCATCGCCCGGCTGCAGCGGTACCTGCAGGAGAAGGGGGCCCCATAGCGACCCATAGGGACCCATAGAGACCCATAGGGACCCATAGAGACACATAGGGACTCCATAGAGACCCATAGTGACCCCATAGAGACACATAGGGACTCCATAGAGACCCCATAGGGACCCATAGAGACCACATAGGACCCACATAGGGACCCATAGAGACACATAGGGACACATAGGGACACATAGGGACCCATAGAGACACATAGGGACCCATAGAGACCCCATAGAGACACATAGGGACTCCATAGAGACCCCATAGGGACCCATAGGGTCCCCATAGGACCCACATAGGGACCCATAGAGACCCCATAGGGACCCATAGAGACCCATAGGGTCCCCATAGAGACCTCATAGAGACCCATAGAGACCCCATAGTGACCCATAGAGACCCTATAGTGACCCATAGTGACCCATAGAGACCCCATAGTGACCCATAGAGACCCCATAGAGACCCCATAGCGACCCATAGTGACCCATAGACACCCTATAGGCACCCATAGTGACCCATAGAGACCCATAGTGACCCATAGCGACCCCATAGAGACCCATAGATACCCCATAGTGACCCATAGTGACCCCATAGCGACCCATAGCGACCCCATAGACACCCTATAGCGACCCATAGCGACCCATAGAGACCCATTACCCCCCATAGCATCCCCATAGGACCCCCTTAGGACCCCTTTCTCCCCCATAAGACCCCCATAGAGACCCATAGGGACCCCATAGTGACCCATAGAGACCCCATAGCGACCCATAGAGCCCCATAGAGCCCCATATATGTCCCCCCCCCAGAGTACGTGGAGCAGCTGAAGGACGAGGCGCGGGTGTGCGGGATCATCGCCCGGCTGCAGCGGTACCTGCAGGAGAAGGGGGCCCCATAGCGACCCATAGGGACCCATAGAGACCCATAGGGACCCATAGAGACACATAGGGACCCATAGGGACTCCATAGAGACCCCATAGGGACCCATAGGGTCCCCATAGGACCCACATAGGGACCCATAGAGACCCCATAGGGACCCATAGAGACCCATAGGGTCCCCATAGAGACCTCATAGAGACCCATAGAGACCCCATAGTGACCCATAGAGACCCTATAGTGACCCATAGTGACCCATAGAGACCCCATAGTGACCCATAGTGACCCATAGTGACCCATAGACACCCTATAGCGACCCATAGAGACCCATTACCCCCCATAGCATCCCCATAGGACCCCCTTAGGACCCCATTCCCCCCCATAAGACCCCCATAGAGACCCATAGGGACCCCCATAGACACCCATAGAGACCCCATAGTGACCCATAGACACCCTATAGCGACCCATAGAGACCCATTACCCCCCATAGCATCCCCATAGGACCCCCTTAGGACCCCATTCCCCCCCATAAGACCCCCATAGAGACCCATAGGGACCCCATAGAGCCCCATAGCGCCCCATAGAGCCCCATATATGTCCCCCCCCCAGAGTACGTGGAGCAGCTGAAGGACGAGGCGCGGGTGTGCGGGATCATCGCCCGGCTGCAGCGGTACCTGCAGGAGAAGGGGGCCCCATAGCGACCCATAGGGACCCATAGAGACACATAGGGACCCATAGAGACACATAGGGACACATAGAGACCCATAGGGACCCATAGAGACCCATAGGGACCCATAGAGACACATAGAGACCCATAGAGACCCATAGAGACCCATAGGGACCCATAGAGACACATAGAGACCCATAGAGACCCATAGAGACCCATAGAGACCCATAGAGACCCATAGGGACCCATAGAGACACATAGGGACCCATAGAGACACATAGAGACACATAGGGACTCCATAGAGACCCCATAGGGACCCATAGAGACCACATAGGACCCACATAGGGACCCATAGAGACCCCATAGGGACCCATAGAGACCACATAGGACCCACATAGGGACCCATAGAGACCCCATAGGGACCCATAGAGACCCCATAGTGACCCATAGCGACCCCATAGAGACCCCATAGTGACCCATAGTGACCCCATAGAGACCCATAGAGACCCCATAGTGACCCATAGAGACCCTATAGTGACCCATAGCAACCCATAGTGACCCATAGACACCCTATAGGCACCCATAGTGACCCATAGTGACCCATAGTGACCCATAGAGACCCATAGACACCCTATAGTGACCCATAGTGACCTCATAGACACCCTATAGCGACCCATAGCGACCCATAGAGACCCATTACCCCCCATAGCATCCCCATAGGACCCCCTTAGGACCCCTTTCCCCCCCATAAGACCCCCATAGAGACCCATAGAGACCCATAGAGACCCCATAGTGACCCATAGACACCCCATAGCGCCCCATAGCGCCCCCTATGTGTCTCCCCCCCCCAGAGTACGTGGAGCAGCTGAAGGACGAGGCGCGGGTGTGCGGGATCATCGCCCGGCTGCAGCGGTACCTGCAGGAGAAGGGGGCCCCATAGCGACCCATAGGGACCCATAGAGACCCATAGGGACACATAGAGACCCATAGAGACCCATAGGGACCCATAGAGACCCATAGAGACACATAGGGACCCCATAGAGACACATAGGGACACATAGAGACCCATAGGGACCCATAGAGACCCCATCGAGACACATAGGGACTCCATAGAGACCCCATAGGGACCCATAGGGTCCCCATAGGACCCACATAGGGACCCATAGAGACCCCATAGGGACCCATAGAGACCACATAGGACCCACATAGGGACCCATAGAGACCCCATAGCGACCCATAGTGACCCATAGTGACCCATAGAGACCCCATAGTGACCCATAGTGACCCCATAGACGCTCATAGAGACCCCATAGTGACCCATAGCGACCTCATAGTGACCCATAGAGACCCCATAGTGACCCATAGCGACCCATAGAGACCCCATAGTGACCCATAGCGACCCATAGAGACCCCATAGTGACCCATAGCGACCCATAGCGACCCATAGAGACCCATTACCCCCCATAGCATCCCCATATCACCCCTTAGGACCCTATTCCCCCCCATAAGACCCCCATAGAGACCCCATAGCGCCCCATAGACACCCATAGACACCCTATAGAGCCCCATAGCGCCCCATAGAGCCCCATATATGTCCCCCCCCAGAGTACGTGGAGCAGCTGAAGGACGAGGCGCGGGTGTGCGGGATCATCGCCCGGCTGCAGCGGTACCTGCAGGAGAAGGGGGCCCCATAGCGACCCATAGGGACCCATAGGGACACATAGGGACCCATAGAGACACATAGG
Organism: Pezoporus flaviventris; assembly: GCF_033815535.1. Taxonomy (NCBI): domain Eukaryota; kingdom Metazoa; phylum Chordata; class Aves; order Psittaciformes; family Psittacidae; genus Pezoporus; species Pezoporus flaviventris. The sequence continues at coordinate 32,315 of NW_026893020.1, forward strand.
GACCCATAGGGACCCATAGGGACACATAGGGACCCATAGAGACACATAGGGACACATAGAGACCCATAGAGACACATAGGGACTCCATAGAGACCCATAGGGACCCATAGAGACCCATAGGGACACATAGGGACCCATAGAGACACATAGAGACCCCTAGGGTCCCCATAGGACCCACATAGGGACCCATAGAGACCCCATAGAGACCCCATAGTGACCCATAGTGACCCATAGACACCCTATAGCGACCCATAGCGACCCATAGAGACCCCATAGTGACCCATAGACACCCTATAGCGACCCATAGAGACCCATTACCCCCCATAGCATCCCCATAGGACCCCCTTAGGACCCCTTTCTCCCCCATAAGACCCCCATAGAGACCCATAGGGACCCCATAGTGACCCATAGACACCCTATAGCGACCCATAGACACCCTATAGCGACCCATAGAGACCCATTACA